>NW_027526203.1:172080868-172213873 GCF_048455015.1 Haemaphysalis longicornis
GTGCTCAACGGCTACCGTGACGCATTCACTTCGGTTTAGTGTTTTATACCTTCTTTGGATTGTTACCGACTCAAAACACCTGCCAAGCGCACATTAAAACACTGCGGTGAGGGCAAATGCTTTTGCACGGCTTTCTCCAAGTTATCGTCTGCTCCATCGGCCTGCGGAACCGGCCAAGCCATGGCGAGCAGACATCGAACAGAAGACGCTGAGCAGACGACCGGTTACAAAAGCGCCAAAAAGATCCGAACACCGCCGAGTGGCTGGCACTCAGGCAGCTTCTTTTCTCTGCCGCTGGAGGGTGCTGCAGTCAACGGTCTCAGTGGAATCTGTTTGGCGAGTTTATTAGAATGACGAGTGAACGTTTGTTTTGCAAGCTGTGTCCTCACCTAATAGTATATCTCCACCATTGATGTGGTGCACGTGTGGGCAACCGCGTGTGTGCACTTCCATGCTGGTGAGAAGAACTTCTTGCTGGGCTAGTTGGTGAATAGATGCCATGATTTGAAGCGCAACAAAAACACACAGTCTCGTCTACTCTGTTCTTCGTCCATGTGTTTTTGTTGCTCTTCAAATCATGGCTGCCATGCCGGTGTCTGCGCGTACCCATTGCTAAGGTGACGTCACATGTTCGACCACTTGCCGATAGATGTCGCTTCTCCCAGCTAACAATGCACTCACTATAAACATTGCTCAGTGGTATATGCTACCATTGTATCTCAACTGATGGGTGTGTGAACCTCATAGTTGCTTCAGAAGCATTATTTGGCTTTTGTACTGTACGACTCTGCCATGGGAAAGGTTGGGGTGCACCTGCGATATCCATGTTCGCAGGCAACTGTGCTGCAGCATAGGCATTTCATGCATCGTGCGCTTTATTTCGCAACCGCAGCTCCATTCTGCAGTGCTGATGCAGACCTCTCAAGAGCAAGTAGAGCATCACCACACAATGCCACTGTGACTATTCATATCTGTTGACGCCTCGGCCCAGAATCTGGTAATAACAGTGCGGATGCCAGATGCCGGGGCGTTTTCTTTTTCTGCCGGATGTGGACGCATGTGCAGACACAGTGGGCACTGTCATGGCAGTGTGTTGCCAACAGAAGAAATGCCCACTAAACTTTTATGTGAATACCATCTATACACCACAAGCTAAGAAAACCACGAAATAAAACATAAAAATGGCCTGAACAGGTTGTTTTCCTCGCTTCATACAGAAAAGTGAAGTGCATAAATCACACTGAACAGTACCGTAGAAAGCAACACGCTGCGCATGTAAACAGTTCTCTTTGTCAGAGGGCACACTGGTCTTTGAAACTTTTTTTTTTTGCTTTCCAACCAACTTTGACGAAATTTCATGGGCTTGTTCAGTTTTTTTAGCTGATTTCAAATATCTAATTAGTTTTTATGAGGTAATTAGTTTCTGAGCTAATTAAAACAAATTCTTCATTGTTCTTGAGAAGAATGAAAAAAACTATTCAAAAGATTACAGCAAGGCATGAATAGATACCAAAAGTTGCGTAGAATGGAATGTGGGAAGCAGCTTTTTTGTTTTGCAATCACATACGTTCACATGAATTCTAACTTCTAGGTTTGAAGTACTCGTGCAAACCAATGTAAAATAACGCTAATTAAACAACTGCTGGAACACAAAATGCACAATCCGCTTATCGGGCCTCTATGGCTTTCATAAGTACCTGGTACTGTTCCACATATGGAGTTTCCGGAGGAAAAACTGTGCAACTCAGGAGAAAAGTGATACCTAAAAAATTCTTTTTCGGGGCAATTTTTCGGTCCCAAAGACCCATGTGCCCCCTTAATGAGCGGGACATAGTGAGTATTCTGCACATTTACATATTCCCATGTGAAGATGTACAGTGACACACACCACCCTGTTCAAGCAACTACAAAGATAATGGTGACGATAGAAAAAGATTCTATCTTGATAAAGAGAGCTGAGCTCGACAAGATGTTCTCATGATGGTGATAAAAAAGCTGAGCACCTAACAAGGTGTTTTAGGGCAGCTGGCAGGCTAGTGACTGCCAAAAGCAACAAACAACATGTTACACACAGTGGCAGAACAAAGGTGATACAAACCATGCTAGCTGATAAGTTTCACGTGCGTCATTCCTCTTTGCGCAAGCGTGGCTACGTACCACGTACCAATGTGGGCATATATCTTTGTAGATGTGTGAGCATGGTGGTGTGTGCCATTGTCTACATATTCTCCTTCACATGGCAATATGTTCTACGAACAAGTACAGTGGTCAAGGCTGCTCACAACAACGCACAAATGTGTGGCCTTTGATACATACAGTGCAGCCTGCTGATAGCGATGGGTGTGACCTGCAAGATGAGGGGATGGCACCGCACAAGTCAGGCATGTGAAAGCTACTGTGAATGCTTCCATGTTTTGAGGGCAAGATTAGACATCAACAGCCCTCGCCACAACAGCAACCAATGGTTCCTTTAAATATTATGTCGCGCTGATAACCAGCGAGATAACCAAACAGAGCCCACAGCATTAAAAAATTTAAGAAATTTTGAGAATTATGTTAATGCATAAAAATTCTTGCACGGTTTTTGTCTCGCCAACCTTGCGCTTTCTAGGAGGCATTAAATGCCTAAATCCAGACAGCTAACCAGAGCACGGGATCGGGATACACGTTGATTTCGTCAGTTTGTCCTCGGTTCTCTTTTGTTTTTAGACGCACATGAAAGCATACGATTACGTAGAACTGTGACATTAATTTTCAATATATATTTATTTTCGCGCGTATCCGGCTGTCATTATCAAATTAGGTGACTTTTGTTTCGTTTGGTTACATTTCTGTATTTTCATTCGATGATTCACTTTTACTCTTCTACCGATAAATGTATTGACAAGGCAATACACGGTTTGCATTTCGGTACTCGGCATAGAATGCTGGCCATCTGTCGGTGACAGTCTTTATTTCACAGAGGTGGTAAAATGTGGGAGGGGAGTGGGGAAGGTTTGTAGCTTGGGCTGTTGGGTGGTTAAATTACTTTGGCTCTCTATAAAATGACCACTACAAATGCAGGGATGCTGCTTAACTCTTAGGCTCCCATGCTGTCACTCATGAAAACAGAAGGCACAAAGCTCGCAGTCACAGAGAGAAATTGTGAACTGCTTGTAAATTGTATACAGCACCACAAAAAGCGCCCATATCAATGAGGCCCATACCCAACCGTAGAAGCGTCCAACGAGTTTAAGTAGCCGGTAGTGCATTTAAGAACTCAACACATCTGCCTAGGTTTCGTTTCGCCGCAGACTCGCAACACTCTGTAAACATTAAAAGCACCGAAGCAAACATGACACAAAACAACGGAAGGCTGTTTATTTCAATGAGCCGGCCCATCTCAGTAATGAAGGAAGCGCCGAGTTGTAGCACCACCCATTCAGCTACCTAGTCCCTTTACTCACAAGGGGTTGTGTTTAAGGTCACTGGTAACATGAAAAGGTGCAAAAAGATTGGGATTGCAATCCCATTCCTCATGCACAGTACAAAATTCCAGATATAAAATTTCTGGCATAAAATTTGTCAAGTAGCCCATACCCAATTCTGGAATTCAAAACTGTGTATACATCATCGTGGTGAGATGCTGAAGGTTACTACCAAAACAGTAGACACAAAGTAGAGAACTGTCAGTAACATAGATGAAAACGTTTGTTTCAATGTTTTGGTCGAAGTCAGGAGTGACTATGAAGAAAAAGCATGCATTTAGTGGTATTAATGAAAAAATTGGGGTGACCTCATTTGGGGGGGAGGAGGGAATGAAGAAAGAAGTATTCGAAGATGCCTCACTGAGGAGCCAGGGTTAATAACCAAAATGGAATGTTTGGGTAGGGACAACACAGCCCTTGGAAGCTTGGCTTCTGCCTGGAGGGTAAGGGTGCTGCAAATGCTCAAAAACGTGTCGGTGCACACGCTAGGGGGCAGAGTACACAAGAGAAAGTCCACATGGTCCAAATGGGAGGCGGTGCTGTTCAGCTCCGAACTACTACTACAGCTACTGATCCAAGCTGAAGAAGCCGCCAAGGGTCAAGGAATCCTAGCTGACGACTGAAAAGGACAGGGCACCCCCGTCCCTTCCCCTTCTAGCTTCCTTGGAAACAAAGTTATTTTCCCTCTCAAAATTTTGCCTCCTCACATTTTTGTTAAATTAGGGGAGAAAGTTAAAAAAATTACCGGGGATGCTTAGAGCTTTCTAAGAATGTGAAATTGAAAGTGGGATAGTAGGACCTTCTATCAATCTGGACATGATGGCCATGCCCGTCGCCTCTTGACCAGGCCCCTGGACAGCACCCTCCAAAGCTTGCTGTGCTCGCTCGCCATCGCCAGGAGCCTCCATCGGTCTTCACCTCTCAAGGCGGCTTGTATCGTGTGTGCAACAGCGACTTACACTACTCCTCTGGCGCTGTTGTTTACCTTTCCCGGCACACACTCTGTCGCCCTTTCTCAGAACCCCCCGCCAATCCACACCTCCGACGCTGCTGTTTCCCTTTTCCATCAAATGCTGACTTAGAAAGGCATACGCCATGCAATTAGAAGGCATGGGTTTGGTCCCTGCTGTAGACGCGTGTATTTCTCCACTTTCTTTCCTAACCTAAAGGAAACTTTAGCTTCACTAATAAGATTAAAGAAAAAGCCAAAATATTCTGTTATGCTTTTCTTGAGTTCTAGACTGCTGGCTTTCCTTTCTGTATGTGCATGTGTGTAATATATATATATATATATATATATATATATATATATATATATATATATATGTGTGTGTGTGTACGAGTATAGATTGTGGGGATATAAATGACATAACCGTTGACTCCCATATTTTTCGCTGTGGTTTGTGGGCCACGTGGGGGTGTGGACATAGGCTGCTCCCGCAAACTCACTCACAGGAGAGCGTGAGTGCGTCGTTAAATCTGCTGAAAATTTTGAGATAAACGGAGTTTTGAATTAAGCGAAATGCTGAAAATCTGGGGCCAAGTGACTGAAGTAAGAGCTAGTGCTGGTAGCAAAAGCTCAACTGCACCAGGGGAAGTTTCGTGGTAAAGGCAAAACAATTCGCAAGAAAAACAAATTTTTTAAATATTGCAGAAGAAAAAACTGCGTGATGCCAGCCTGCTTCGCGTTCACATCCAGTCCCAGGAAAGCGTTCTCAAGTTGGTCAATGCATTGCATCAAGTTTTGGTTGCCACCGCTACGTTCTACCTTGCAAAACAGGAGCAGCATGTTTCTTGATTCTGCCGTTGTAGGCACTTCTCGAGGCTCCTTGTTGCCCGCATGATCAGTTGGACGAGGCCAAAGCAACAGCGCCAGGAGGGGGGTTCGGAAGGAAAACTGCTCCCCTCCTTCTCTCGCTTCCTCGTAAGTGGCGCAGTCGACTGTTTCCAAGGGGTAGACAGAATGCGAAGCACATCACGGCACATGTTGTCAGTGCGGTCGCCATGGAGAGCCGGCAGCAGCTCGCATTTTCGATGCTGGCTACACCCAGATTCAATCTTTTTATCCGATGTCCCGGCACTGGAGCATTGTAATAAGCAATTTATTGCACTTTAGAAAGTATACAAAAGTGGACGGTGCCATAGCTGTTCATCGTTATATTCTATATATAGTTATAAACGGTATTGTTATAAGTGTACTCGACTGTACCCGTGGCCTAAATATTTCTGCAGCACCTGTATAGAAGCAGCACAATATGCAAACAGCGAAGAGGGCAGACCGAAACCGGTCAAATCACCCATTTGTGCCGCACTCTTCTCGCCGTGTTTCCAGGTAGCTCGCCACACAGAAAATGCTCCTTGGTGTTTTTGCTGTTGGTAGCACACTTATTTAAAATTACCGGGTCATTTCAGATAAGATCGAACAAAGCATGGCTGGTCGACCTCTTCAATTCGCTTGAAATTTTTTTACCTCATTCCCGCATGTATGTAATGTGCGGATTCACAAATATTTTCGGCGGAAAAAATTTTGGCCGACTGAAAAAAAATTTGGAACCCACCCGCGTGGACCCCGGCCGCTACCTGCCCATGCGCCGCGGCCAAATTTAGCGACGTCTAGCAAAAAATATACTAATCAGGCGGGAATGGTAATTTTTATGCTTAATCTACGCCTGGTGTACATTTCGCGCCCAAAATATCGTTGGCTAGAAGAACATATATTTTTTGTAATAAATTTCCAAATCTTGCTCAGAGCGCATTTTGTTGTGTACTTTGCGGGCCAGTATTACCGTAAGTAATGGAGCTAGAGCGCTAAAATTTGACTGAGGGCTGCTCCTGGCAAGCACAAATAAGGGCCGTAAATATTGTGTCTGTGCACACTACGGTTAAAAAGTAAATGGCGCACAATTGTGAAGAAAAAACTAAAACACTCCGAGTTCAGAGGCTTATTAAAACAAAACACTTCTTCGATTTTGCTGAAATTCTCCCCAGATATTAACCTGTGAATGTACTTCAATGATCATTAAAAACATGTTGCATCATTTTGTTCCTACAGCGCGAGAAAAAAGCCTGGTCGGCCAGGTCTTCACAAGATCCTGAGACACGAAACAGTGAGAGCAACTTCCAGTGAATGTGCAGACGTTTGATAATTTTTTTGTACCAAAGGCAAACTGTTACTTATTGATAGTATTACAGAGAATTCAGAAGCAAAACTGAAATTTTTATGTGAATTTTGGAATGAAAATAAACAATCTGCGCACCGCTAAACGTGTACTCTTCGAAGAAAAAACGGAGGAACACCAGATTCACGCGCATTTAAGAAAAAACCCTTCTTCGAGTTTTATGAAGCTTTCCACGGATATTTTCCTCCTACTTTAATTGCGTGAGCCATTAAAAAAACTCGCATCATTTTGATCACTGAAAAGCAAAAGAGCCTGTCAAGCATGCTCGTCACAAGGAGCTGAGACATAAAACGACGATTGTGACTTTCTGCAGATTTCCCTTATTTATTTTGTAGAAAGGGCAGAATATCTTCTGAGATAAGGAGAATAGAATAGCCACGAAACATTAACGAAGTCAACGTTTGAAATGACAGCGTTCCATCGGCACCCCATTAATACCGTGCAGCTACTAGCTGTTTATTTACACGTTGCTTGCTGCATCAATGTTCACAGTTTCCTCAAAGGGGCACAAACAGTCCACGCTGCACATAGTTTGCATATATCTGCTTCTGATGACTTCCTTAAAAGCCACACGTGCCAGGACTGTATGCCGGGAAAGGCACGCACTGTTTGCCATTCTTCCTTTTTTGTTTCGCGATGGCTGGAAACTTCGTTCCCCTCGAGGTATATGAAGTGAACGCCCTTGATCTTCTCAGACAACACAGTTACCATGTCTTTTGCCGTCTGAATCGCATTTCTTAGTGGTTCTCTTAGGTTGTAAAGTGTCGCCTGGTGTTTGACGATTCCCCCAACTCCGTCGCAGGCATTCTTTCCGTGCCCTGTTGCGGAGAATATCCAATGCGTTTCATGAGGCTGGTGAAACGCAATGAAACTCATGAATCTGGTGCCTGTTTTTAAAGTGACTGGCAGCTCCGTCACTCACATAAGTCACCTTGGAGTACAGTGGCAGATTGTCGTCTACCCACAGCCTGATTTTTGCTAAAGCCAAGCAGGCATGCGCAGAGTCAT
Organism: Haemaphysalis longicornis; assembly: GCF_048455015.1. NCBI lineage: Eukaryota > Metazoa > Arthropoda > Arachnida > Ixodida > Ixodidae > Haemaphysalis > Haemaphysalis longicornis. The sequence continues at coordinate 172,088,523 of NW_027526203.1, forward strand.
GGCAGACGTCATCGCTTGCAACCACAAAACTATGACAAAAGAGACTGAGTAACAAGCTAAATATATACAAAAAGAATAATAAAATCAGAATACTTAAAAGGAATAATAAAAAGTGATGAAATGAAGATTAAAATGCGACCGTAGTCAAATAGTGGGGAGGTAGCGCAAGGCACTCTCCCAATGTGACAGAACAGAAAACTTGTAACCGTTCGAACGCATGCAGCCCCTTTTCTTCCAGTCCCCTCTTTCGCTCTTTCTGTCAGCCAAGTCCCCGCCACCACATACGGTTGAAAAAGCCCAAAAAACACTCGACTCAAACAAAAAAATGAAGATCCCACATGTGTCGTCCCGGACCCCACCGGGCTCAAGGGCGTTTGCCTTCCTGTTTGGTCGCTAATTCGGTAATTGAACCAGTGTGTCTGGAGAAGGACTGCAGAGGGGCGTGCTACCTGGAGACGTTACCCGCGCCGGGTTCGTGTGTGGCCGATGTCCGTTTTTAATACTTGCCATGTGTGCTGCCGACCGGACGGGCTTCCGTTGAACCTTTGATTTTAGGCGAACGAAAGTTACGTCCAGGCGAGTTAAAAAGAAGACTGCGTGCACCTTGTCAAATAGGTGATCTTATGAACCAAATACAGCGCATCACGGCAGCAGTGCGCACAAAAAAAGAGCGTTGATAATGTAAGACAAAGAGTGACCGCGGTTGGGGAAATTTAGAGGAAGCTATAAAAATAGACCCGAAAACCTTCAAATTGCGCGTTTTACCACCATACATTGCAGCGGTTTCGCCACCGCACGACTGTATCCGCGCTGTGCTCAGAATGACGCACGATATTTCTAGGGCTCACACAAGTACGTTTAGAGGAAAATATCTGTGGAATGCTTCATAAAACTCGAAGCGTTTTTTTTTTAAATGCGCGTGAATCTGGAGTTTCTCCGTTTTTTCTTCGAAGAGTACACGTTTAGCGGTGCGCAGATTGTTTATTTTCATTCCAAAATTCACATAAAAATTTCAGTTTTGCTGCTGAATTCTCTGTAATACTATCAATAAGTAACAGTTTGCCTTTGGTAGAAAAAAATTATCAAACGTCTGCACATTCACTGGAAGTTGCTCTCACTGTTTCGTGTCTCAGGATCTTGTGAAGACCTGGCCGACCAGGCTTTTTTCTCGCGCTGTAGGCGCGTCAGGAACAAAATGATGCAACATGTTTTTAATGATCATTGAAGTACATTCACAGGTTAACATCTGGGGAGAATTTCAGCAAAATCGAAGAAGTGCTTTTTTTTTTAATAAGCCTCTGAACTCGCAGTGTTTTAATTTTTTCTTCACAATTGTGTGCCATTTACTTTTTAACCGTAGTGTGCACAGACACGATATTTACGGCCCTTATTTGTGCTTGCCAGGAGCAGCCCTCAGTCAAATTTTAACGCTCTAGCTCCATTACTTACGATAATACTGGCCCGCAAAGTACACAACAAATTGCGCTCTGAGCAAGATTTGGAAATTTATTACAAAAAATTTATGTTCTTCTAGCCAACGATATTTTGGGCGCGAAATGTACACCAGGCGTAGATTAAGCATAAAAATTACCATTCCCGCCTGATTAGTATATTTTTTGCTAGACGTCGCTAAATTTGGCCGCGGCGCATGGGCAGGTAGCGGCCGGGGTCCACGCGGGTGGGTTCCAAATTTTTTTTCAGTCGGCCAAAATTTTTTCAGCCGAAAATATTTGTGAATCCGCACATTACATACATGCGGGAATGAGGTAAAAAAATTTCAAGCGAATTGAAGAGGTCGACCAGCCATGCTTTGTTCGATCTTATCTGAAATGACCCTACCAGTCCTTCTTCCTTTGCATCCCTGTTCTGTGTTCTCACATTGCAGACACTCCAACTGGCTGCAGGGTTACAAACGAGGACAGGGCACAAGCTGGTCAGATGAGGTGGCTGCAGCATACTCCCAGCTCATGATGGTGTGCTTGGCCTCGAGCAAAGTCCGTTCACTGAGGACGGGCGCAGCCAAACAGCCATTAATCAAAATGAAAAAAAAGAAAAAAAAAGCACCCCAATAAACATACAGCCAACAAAAGCGCCAACACACACCATATCTGCCAGATTCTCTGTGACAAAAAACCCCCAAAAATTGTCTCTGTCCAAACCGCTTCTATTTGGAGGAGCCATGGGAATACTTTTTGAGCAATTTGTAGCTGCTAACTTAGGTAAATATGCTTAGAAGGTTCGAATTTCCTTCCCCCTTTTGTCGAGCAAACAGTTCACCTTGAACTTGCTTTGCACCTAATTACATGGAATAATATACACTACCGATCAATTCCCATTCTGCAGCAACCCCCCAAAACCTGAAAAAATGTGATAGTTAGATCTTGTGCCACAGAGCAGTTTTCACTAAACTTACCTGAGTAGCAAGTGTGCCAATATTCTCAAGGAAAGATCTTTTTTACTCATTTTAAACTTCAAATGGCATACCGATAATTTGTACTCAGCTGTTTAAGTCTAAAAGCAGTGCTAAAATGTATACAAAACTAGCTTTCTACCACAATAAAATCTTAAAGCACACCTTCTTCGAAAGATTTATAACAGTGCAAAGCACTGGTGCATTCTGCTTTTCTAGATTGCACTACCTATACTTTAGCCGGCAAATGAAATAAAACCAGGAGAATATAAACCACAATTTCTCATCTTAGCTCGCTGAGGTTAAATCATACCCTTTTCCCCACACATTTACCACCTGAGATAACTGCACTATACAACAGCGAACACAACCATTTGATGTTTAATGAGAAAATCTTTAAATTTGCTTGTATTTTTCCCATTTGAGTTAAATTTGCCCGAGTAGTGCACAGATTGCTAACATGGCAAGTGTACTACGACCACTGTACACACAGGAGAACAGAGTATATCATCTGAGGACAAGAAAGGCATAGTTGAATGGGAGCACGGTGTGACATTTCCCCCACTGCAAAAAAAACAGCTCTATGCAACACCAGTGACCTAGCACAACCTACACTTTACATCCTGCTGTGGGAACCGAACTATTCAAATTACTAGACGTTCTGTTTGTAGACTGGTGGAAATGCATGCATAGGGGTTCTTCAGTTCAGTTTGCCAAAAAAAAAAAAAAAAAAAAAGACCCCCGAACATTTTGACACATGCTTATATCTACTCGGATGCGAGATGCTTACTTCACATCATAATAATCCTGAAAATTTCGGTGCCCCAAAATTGATTGTTTTAAGTGCCTTATCCCTGAAAACACATTACATCCTTCTTTTGCTGCACCAACAAATGACTATGCAATGGTTAAGCGTGTCCTCTCTGATAGAAACAGCATGTGTAGTTTCCCTCTGTTGTAAATTTCTATTCAGAATCGTGTAGAATTGCCAGACCACCGGTTAGTTACATGCCTTCTAGCTTCATTCTCTAAATGCTATTGCTGAAGGCTGAAGTCAGTTTCACAGGGCTGTTTGACTGTACATGCAATGTACAAACTGTTGTTGCACCCAGAAATAGCTTGCAATTTGGTTAGGCCTTGCACCAGATAAACACAATCACAGTGACAAGGTAGTCCACCATATTCTTTTAGGCCTACTCTTAGGGATGCCAACTGTTTCAAGTATCATCACTGAGGACAGTTTGGAGCCTCTCCTCTAGGGCAGTGGAACAACATGGAAATTCGTTTCAAGCTTGGATGTCCGCCAGTAAGGAAATTATACACGACATTGTGTATCTCGTCGCACTTTTCTGATGTACTTTCACTTACAAAGGCCCTGTTCAGGTAGCACCTACTTCTCCATTCATGCAGTCAACATGGTCCCTGCCACATGTGAGCAGGAGAGCAGGCCTGACAAAACTGCAGTTCTAGAACCTGCAGTGCATGAAAATGTCATTTTGTTATTATACTGCTCTACTGCAATACCAGTGGTACAACCAACACATTGTGATTTGGAGCCGTTTTCGGAGTTGCCAAATATCAATTTTGGAGGAGTTGGCAGCATCTATTTGGGACTCTTTGAAGCAACTAAACATCATTTGGTAAAGATGCCCAAGGTTCTCTGAATGCTTTAAAATAGACCAGCATCGACCCTGGAAGTATCTGCTTGATTTATAAGTGTGCCGCTCTGCCTACAAATACACACAAGTGAGAACTAAATTCACATTAATCTTTAAATTTAAATACAAACAACAAACCTGCCTGCACAACCTGATTTTGTGCATGTAAGTCAAATAGAGTGAATTTCTTGAGACATTGCCTCTTGCATGTTCTGAGGTTTTTCATTGACAGCTGCGAAGTTAGCCGTGTTTCCTATTTTTGCCTTGTCCTGATTATTTTTCCTGTTATTCGTCAGCCATGTCCCGTTTGTCTTCATTTTGAGTCTGTGTGGTTCCCTTGCATGCACTGACAGCGTAAAACTAACAAACCTCAATTTATTCACATAGAATAATTTACTCGAATGAAAATGCATTAAAACGTGTTTGCATAATAAATGTGCCCTTTATATTGGTCGTCAAAATTTCAGGATTTTTTCCCCTCTGCACAGGGAACACATCCCCCCTTTTTGAGAACAAAAATGTACCTAATCTGCTCACAGATTGCTTGTGGGTAGTTACCGGGCTATAAAAGGAGTGCCTGCATGTGCCAGTCACCATGCCTGCTCTGCCTTCCGGTCTGTTATCACCTTCGATGCTCCCCACTTCAGTGCATTGTGGACTGACCTGTGAATGGTGAAGAGGTAAGAGGTTTGATAACATGCCATGCGAGTAAAACTCCAGTCACAGAAAAACTCAAAACATAGTGCCTCGAATAGAAGGTTACTGTTTTATGCGATTCCACTGTTTTATGCGATTCCACGAAGTGCTCGGCTGTACCGAACAGCTAGGATGGAATTCTGAGTTGGATGTTTTAAAAATGTTTATGTCGCACCCGTGTTAAGTTGCGATGTAGTTACTGCTGCAGGGCAGCCTCTGACAAGCATAGAAACCAATGCTGCCCCTTTGCTTGTTTTGTGACCGATCCATATCATCTGCCTTCAGCCAATCAGGGCTCACTTAAAGTTGACACTTTGAAACAAATAAAATGTGGAATACCAGCCCTGGCCACGTCATGAACGTTTTACTTTGCTCATATTACATTGAGCAACAGGTTCTCAGCTTGTGAAGAAGACATAATGCAGGTATCACAAAAGAAGAGAGAAATATAGTGAGCTTAAATTTGCCTTGCACAGAAAACGCATGACACATGCCACGTTTTACAAGGAAACAGCAGCCTAACCTCCATTATTCATTTGTGCCAACTATGTTGAAATGTTACAATACATCTGGATCTCTCATCGAACTGAATATTAAAAAAATGTATTATTTGGACGAGCATTTGTAGGGAAAAAATAAAAGCCTACTGGAAACTACTGAGACGTCAGAGGCTGCACACAGTATGTGCAGTCACTACTTTTGGCACACCTGCACACAAGATCGTGACAGAATGGTGCAGGAGATCTCGTTTGGTGTAATTTGGCACAAAGTGGGAGCAATTCAACAGGCACTCCCCCAATTGATCGAAAAGGGGGCTTGGAAACCTTCTTATCATACTGATTTTATTAACAGTAATGTGAGGTGACTTGGTGGCACCAGCAAGAGTTTGTGGCAACTTCATTCTCACATGACAGCACCCACCATGCTCATTCACCAGTGTGTCGCCCTTACTACCATCGCACATGGCCATGGCGCCTGTGCCAAGTCATGCACGCAAAACGACCATGGCTGCCTGCTGAGGTGCCAGACCCCACCACACCCTCTTCTAGCCTGGCTTTAAATCCCAGGAGCTCAGTCTTTATCACAGCCTCTTTCTACAAATGGTGACCCAACTTCTGCACCCTCTGACCCTGCCACAGCAAACATGGTGACTTCGGACCCAACCATCCATAGGTTCTAGCTGTGCTGCCATAAAACCTTAAAATTCTGCACGTACCTAATTTTTATGAAATTTGCAATTTTAAAAATTCATAAATGCCAAGTACATGCCATTTAAAATTTTGCTTTTAAAAATTGCACCGTGAATAATAATTGTGGCTGTATTGTTTGTTGCTAAGCCTGATCACTCGTGCATTAGAAATTAGTTTCTTGAACACACGGACTACTGCTTCTGTGTACAGAATGAACTCATCGAATCAACACGAACCGTGAGCACTGCTCCTCAGCTGGCAATATGACAAACTGGTTTGATTTTGTAGCGGTGTGGAGCAGTCAGAAGAAAAATTTTTCCAAGAGTATATTGAGGCTGCACCTTGCTTTGCTCTGTTACAGCACTTTGCTCTAGGTTAAGATTGAAAGTGCCAGTGTGCTGAAAAAGCGTTTCCACAAACCTTTGTGAAAAAAATACTTGTTGCAGTGACCCAACCAAAATGCTCGAGGTTGCGCAGATTATCTCTCCCTCATAAACAACCAATATGTTGTGAGCAACTGCCAGCTCTTTGAAAGTCTCAGTATGCGTTTTCTTCCTAGCACTGTTTCTCCCTTCAATTTAGTCTGACATTCAGTCTGACATTTTTCATGTTGCCGTTTTTTGCCTCTTAAGGTGAATTTATGAACCACTCATCTTTCCAGGCACAATTATGGACACCATGTGCAGAAAATCCTGGGCACATTCCAAGTCACTACGTTTCCATGGCTCAAAATTCAGCTTCAAATGTCGGCAATCAGCCTCAGACATTTGCCAAAATTTATCGTCACAAATATGGAGCGTATGCCTGAATAAAAAAAATACAAGCAATGACATTAACATGTATATTATTAAAGGGCGGTGTGAAAAGCTGGAAAGCATATCCCAGTTGCACTAAATTACCATTCAGGCACTCAAGCGCTCGATCCTCTGGCCAGTCCCTACTAAGTCCCCACCATTCCATCACTGAGTATGCACCCTACAATGACCTTTGTGCAGCCATGCACAGACACTATGGCTCGTTTTCATGGGCACAGACTAAGCTTAGTAGCCGTGACTACCTAATCACGACTTCTGCAAGTCAGCTCTTACTAGGCCCTGACTAACATAAACCGTTTTCAAGTCGCCATTCAAGTGTGCTGACTAAGTAGTCAAGCATTAGTTGGCACTGTGACGCATTCAGAAAATGCTGCGCATGCATTTTAGAGATTTCCCCCTAGCAACAGGACAAGTATATGCTTGGCGCTCACTTCCTCATGACATGGTCTTGTGAGTGTTTAAAGGAGCCATGAAGAGAAAATGCAAGTTGGTTTTATTCGAAAGATTTCGTGTTTTATAGTGCCCCCAGCGCTTGTCCGGATACAAACGATGCTTTATTCACTGAGAAATTAAACAACTTAGGTTAAAATTTTGCATTTCCCGCTAAATCGTTTGTTTTCGGTGTCTGCAATGACATCACAGGAACCGACCGCTCTGCAACCTAGAATACCTTCATTCTCCGCCGTACAGGGTAGAGACACGTATACGCTGGCGCCGCCATTTTGTGTCGCTCGCTCACCGCCGAAGCAAGTCATTGTGTCAAAACCGCGCTAAAATTATCGCCGCAACGCGGTTTACTGAAGAAGTTTGAATCATATTGTCTGTTTCGCGTTGCTAGGTCTCGTGGGAAACGAAAAGAACAACGCGTTGAGCATGTTGGCCCAATTGCGGCGGCACGGGACCGTTCAAAGGTTGTCTCCACCCTGTACAGCGGTGTTGGTTTGTTCCCACGTTTCTTTACGTTACCCGAACCTAGATGGCGCCACCATACCGTGGCAAGCGTTTGGTTTGTTTTTGCCCGTATTTAAACCTGGCTTGTTTTTGTTCTGGGAGAAAATATTCGTTCCCTGAAACAGTGCTCGCTCGACAAATGTGGTCACGTAAGACACCGTTGCTTGCGTCAATCGGCCAGTGTCGTCTGAGACAACCCCAAGCCCCGTAGTGCCGTGCAACTAAACCAAGCATGCTGTGCGCAGTACGAACAGCAGTACGCATAAGTACTTCTATGTTTACATGTGCTTTCGTAACTTCCACTGTTTGTCCCATCATTCTTATTGTTTTGTAAAGAATGTGCCCTAAATTTAAGTGCAAATCGCTCGTTCGGCTAGTTTGTAAGCTCTACCTAATTTGCGTCTGCTTGTGCCGGCATCTGCCAATCGCAGAGCATTCTCGTGTGACATCATAGGTTCTGTTGCGGGAAATGAGCTGGTGGGTCGCATGGTCATTCCCTTTTTTCCTAATTATGTAGCTTATTTGAGCGAAGTTTACGTTAAAAGTGGCGTCAGTATGATTCTAACGAGGCAATCTTTTGAATGAACCAAACTTGTGTTTTCTCTTCATGGCTCCTTTAAGAAGTGCTCCATAAGCGATTCCCCGGAACGCACTAAGGACGAATTGCTGTGCGGGAAAGCCAGACAGAAGCAGTCGTTCAACAAGATTTCAGGCAGCTCTAATCAGTAACAGACAAAACAAGTGCTTATAGCCTCAACAAAAAGATGTTGTGTACCTAATTTTTTTCCCCCCAATTCCGATTTATACAGTATGTGCAGTGCCATGCAAAAACCCCACATTGGATCATGACTGCACACCCACATGGCAACTTCGCAGACTGAATTACCTCAGCCCAAACACAGGCTGTGAAAAGAAATAAAAAGAAGGTATGTCAACTCCTTCCATTCCTCTGAAAGCGGCAGGCTCTTACCAAACAAGCGCCTCGACACTCCCCACACCAGCTGCAACAGTCAGCCCCTCCACAAGCACCATGGCAACATCCTGCAGAAACCAAAACAAGCTGGTCAGCCAATGCCGCCATCCAACCCACTGCTCTAGAACAATTTCCACCCTTACCTGCCAACACTCCCCACACCATCAATCACCCAATACACCACATTTGACCGTAAAAACGCTTAACATTCCACCATCCTCATGAACAAATAGTGCAACTAGAAACGAACTCTTCAACAGCCTTTTTAGTATATGCGGTGCTTAAAACCAGTAAACCTGCCGTAAATGACGAAAGGAATTCCCAAATGACACTCAATGTCGCTTAATGGAATGACGAGCATCAGCAATCCAAATTTCAAAGGCAAGCGATCAGTGTTCGTGTCATGGCAAAATACCACACCAGGGGCCCCAGGTCCTATTCTGTGAGGAATGATTGTGTGCACAAATTTTCCAATACTTTTTTGCCGCTACTGAAACACAACTATTTCAGCCACCTGGTAGAAAGCTGAACAAGTGCCAACTGTCAGCCTGCCGCACCTTACTAGCCTTACTAAGATGCAACTATTTCAGCCATCACTGGTTCTAGAAAAGAGAACGAGCATGTATTAATAACAACCTGCAAGAAGCTTTCTGCCTTATGTATATAAGTGGTAGAAAAAATTTACCACCCCTTCCAAAAGAAAGTTGAGAGAAATGCAAAAGCTAAAAGTGCAACCAACATTCATTGAAGGTGCCCCCATTCGATCGACAAACCTTCAAAGACCGAAATCACAAACGAAGAACGAACCCATGCAATGATTTTTCCCGCACTAAGTAAACGCATCTGCGAATGATTTAAACGTATACCGACAGGTGATTTATGAGCTAAAGGTATGCTATCGTACACACTCTTCGTGATTGATGCGGGTATTGTCTTATCTAGAACCGTTCCTTCTTCGCGATTTTCAAGTAACCGTTTTGACACAATGGAAGCCCAGTTACACGCGCTGTGTGTCTAGAGATGTTATCAGACCTTTTCGGTCGACCAACCGGTCTGTGGGAAAATGCATTAGTTTTTGACAGAGTGCAATCGATAAGAAAGCTTTCACATTAAAAACTTCACAAAAGCTTGGTATTGCTAACACAGACAAGGACAAAGGGACTGGACGCACACACAGGGCACTAACTTCCAACAACTGTATTACCATGTTTCCTACGTATACATATACAAAATCAAGCTCTTTCTTTGATAATGCTACAGAGGCAGTGCTGAGGCACTGGTCCTTCATATTTGCTATCATCTGGGATTCTATTATCTCGCGCGTGAGTTGATTTTTGTGGTTGCCATGATTGCCCACTTATCGTAGAGGATTGCAACCACACTGCTTGCAGTGTAACGCCAGCTATCTTCCTGAGCCATTCCTTACATTGTTGCTGTGCTCTTTGAGGTGGTCATTGAGGCAATGCCCAGTCTCGCCTATGTGCTGTCAGAAGCAAAAGTCTGGATTCCATGCGAGCGGCGAAGGAAATGCATTGCAGTGCCACCATGCAAAGGGGTGCCTGCTGCCGAGACACCGCTTGCATGGCCTAACTGGTCGCATCTTCGTTGGCTCGCTTGAGTTGATACACCGTTGGTAAATTCAGCTGCACATGTGTCTTGCCTTTTTGAAGTGTTCTGGCCGAGCCAGGCTGAGCGGTGTAATTCGTGCAGAGTGATGCATCGAACAAGTTCGCTTTTTTTGTTACTTTTTATCATACACTCACACACGTGACACGCTTCAATTAAGCAATGCCTGAGCATGTACTGGCTTACTCTTGAGTTCCAGATTGTCTGGGAAGCACAAAGAGGATAAGGAGTAACAACAAAGAATAAGAACACAGCCGAGCATTAAGGCACCCCAGATAGTAACTGAATATTCAGCGGCTCACCGAGACCACCTTTGAAAAGACATGCAACATGTGCAGCCAAAGGCGACACCTTTGGTTTCTCTTTCTACCAACAGTGTATCAACTTATGGAGTTAAACGAACTGTGTGCAGTTAAAATAGGCCGCACAGCTAGTATCTCGGCAGCAGGTGTACTTCCATTGGGTAGAGCTGCAATGAGTTTCGGCCTCTGCTCGCGGGGTAGCTAGACTTTTGCTCCCGACAGCACCTTTTCAGACTAGATAGCGAAGGCTGTGCCCGATGCCGTCTGCACTGTGGGGACCCTGGTTTCCTTTAAGCCTCATTCGCACATGTTTTAGTGAGCTGGGAGCCGCCATTTTGGCAGCCGGCGCGTCACGTGAGTCGTGATCTCTTCATGACCACATGAGCTGCGCCGAGCCAGCCCGCCGTGAGCATGCGTGTGATGGCACGGAGGAAGGAGGACCTGCTTGTAGCCTTCCACTGTGCAGCCCTCTCCGCGACCATTGGGGGAGACCTCCTCTCCCCCCGAGCCGACGAGCTGGATGCGCGAGTGTTCTGCAGGGGAGTCGGCTGGGCAGTTCGGGAGTGCCTACTCTAGACTCCATAGGACTCTGCTCAGAAATTCCGTCTTGAGCGGTCGTAGTAAAAGCCCCTCTTCCCACGGCTCCAATGATAGATATTGGAGTCTGAATCCCCGCGGCTTGAGCGAGCACAAGGAGCACACCTCCCCGCGAGCGACAGTCGTGTTGTCAGTTATGCACCCAGTACTAGCCCACCAATAAAGCCTTACTAGGATTGCTGGAGTCTGTCTACGGCATGAGTACTTGAACCCGTGCATGAGTCTTCGGATTAAACTGGGGCTGGCATACGGCTGATAGCACTTTCTCTAATGAAGCTATCTGGGGCCCTCTGTTATTCCGTAGTGCATCCTACAAAACGATCTTTGTGCCTTTTGTTGCACATAGGCTTGGTAGATAAGCTAGGGTTACAGTCTGCAAAGCGTCCTCAGATTATTTGAAGCCAAAAACCCAACTTTTATTACCTCCAACCACGCAGCTATCTTTTTCAAACTGTGGGAAAGTGTGCACATGACAAAAAGCACAAAAGTTTTCCTGTAGGATGTACAAAAAGCATTGTGTAGCATGTGTAGAAGGCCTGTGTTCAAATCTGAAAAGCACTTCGAGAACATGTTTGGTATGCCATCCAGTCTAGCACTTTCAGTAGTGTCGATGCTCAAGCAAAGGTTGATGCTCAGGGAATATCTATTCCTGGAAACGGAGCCATTTCCTGGTTAATACTCAAATCATAGGTGGTACCATTGTCATTTCCAAACACAGATTAGAAATAGCTATCGAAGGATTTCGAGATTGAAGAGTCAGAACAGAACACATCAACTGAACGATGATGGGCAGGAAGTAGCAGGATTGATGGTTTTCCAAAACTGAAGTGGATTATTTTTCATAAAAGATCTTAATGTGGTATTAAAATAAAACTTTCCAGCATCACTCATTTTAGTTTTTAGCTCAGATTTAAGTGGGGACTCCCCATCATTACTGTGTGCATTCCGTCATTTTCGCAGGCACTTCATTGCAACGTCTGAGCAGTATGATTCGCCTGGTGTACCATGGGTGTGTAGAATGACATTTTATACTCTTCTGAGAAGGAAACTGTGCTATACACTGGTTAACTATGCTGTAGAATTGGTTAGTCAACATATCAACACTGCAGTCATCACTACAAGACAGTACATCGTCAAAACATGATGCAAGTTTAGCAAAAATAAGGGTGTTGTCAGCACACTCAAAATTCAAAAGTTTTAAATGCAGGTCGTACTGGCTCACAAGCAACATTTAAATGAACAATAACAGCCTAATAGTTGGAAATTTTGTCGACTACACTGCACCGATGTCCTTTCTTTACCAATTCATCATTGACAAAAACAATATCCAAGACAGAATCTTTGTGCATTGCCTCATCAACCAGCTGCAACAGAAATTAAAGTCACACCTTATGGAACCACAAGCAAACAACTAAAATTACATCTTACAGAACCAGAAATAAAAGCTATAGTCACATCCTATGTAATATATGCAATTTCATCCCAATGTTCCACTGTAAAACACATACCATATAATGTGAATACAAAAATAACACAAATTACTACTTTGTAACATTCGATGCAGCGTTAGAGCACTGGTTTAAATCGTAACGATGGCCATGGTTCCAGGTTGCTCGGTTGCTCTAGAACATGTTCCTCATATATGTATAGTCTGCTGAAGCCAGGTGGGTTCGATGGCCATGAATGAATGAATGAATGAATGAATTTATTGTTAGAGACCATGGAAAGAAAATTTCACCAGCGGACGTCTCACCTAAGGGTGGACACCAGAAGGCCTGCAGGTGGGGGGCTGTGGGGGATGGGGAAAACAGACAGGCAGAAACAGGAGAAGAAACATATATACATGCATACAGGACTATACACACACACACACAAAACAAACATGGGCACAGACTAGTTTGCTACCTGGAGAGAGAGCAGAGTGCCGGGAGGAGTCCCAAGGCGTCCAAATAGGAACCCAGGGCCTCACAGACTTCATCCCGCTCTCTGGCACTGCCCGGCAGCCACAAAATCTCTCCGAAGGGCCGAGCCGTTCACCTGCGGGCGGCCAGCTGTTCAGCAGCCCTCCCTGCCACAAACTGGGGGCACTCAAGGACCAAGTGCGGCAGGGTCTGGACGACCTGGCAGTGCTGGGACGATGGCCAGCTCCAGGCGGCATTTTCGCTCTGCCGTCCACACCCCTACGCGGAGGCGCACGACAGCCGAGCGTTGCTGATGTGGTAATCGTGTGGCCTGCACGGGTGGTGGGGCCTCTCCGGCAGCTAACCGCGGGGCTGGGTGCTGGGCCTGCACGTTAAGCTAGATCAGGAGGCAAACATCGAATGCAGCTGCCTGGGCTGCCACGAGTGAGGGGGGGCAGCTTGTGGGCCTCGGCCACCAGCTCGTCTGCCTGCTCGGTGCCCTCCAGCCCGATATGACCAGGCACCCACTGCAGCCGCAGGCAAGTGCCCCATTCAGCCAGCCGCGCCGCCTTGTCCTGCACAGCCTGCACCAGGAGTGAGTGCAGGTCACCTTCCTAGGTCCAGAGTAAGGCCACCGGGAAGTCGCACAGAAGGGTGCAGCGCTCGAGCCCATTACAGATTGCTTTATTTTATGTTTCTTTTAAGCAATTTATGTAGATTATTTTTATAACTAAGGAGCATCTTGAACTGAAAATTACACAAAAAATGTACAAAAGTAACACTGAAGTCAAGCAAACAGAACTCCGATACAAAAAACAGTTGGTGCATCAATAACACCATCAAGTGACAACAGTAGTATTTCACGGTTAGTATATTATGTGGATATCTCAAGCTTATCTCTAAAATGTTTGTTTTCGACGCACACGGAGATTTCGGCGGGAAAAGCGTTCCATAGAATTATGGCATTAAGAAAAAAAAATGAGCTAAATGCTGACGTTCAGCGCCGGCTGGCGTTGTTGTTATAAAATTACTTCAGAGTAGTCAATGGTCTGGCACGGTCCAACTAATCAGGCACTGAATCTAGTATTCAGCAAATAACGACACTTGCAAAAAAACTGCCGTGCTAGTCGAGCATTCACATCACCTGAAGCCATGCCATGCCACATGCGCCCTCTAAATACTGTGGAGGCCCAAGGGCATACAGAGGTTGTATGGAATGCTGTCCTCATTTTCGGTTGGGAGAGCCCTAATGCCATGTGGGTCTAAAGAAAAACCATTATGTATTGTTCATTGGCTGTTGAAACATTGTACTGTCAGCGCCCCACATTACTTTAAACTCAGCATTGTGTAGCCACATTCGAACTGTAAGTGTTCTGAAATGAAATTAAAAAAACGACTTCGTCCCTCCCCCCTTGAAATGAAATGGCACCCTTATAAGCACATCACGTCCTGGGCCTACTGAGTACAAGGATCTCTACTGTCGTACAAGGCAGAGATCTCAACAACTGTCTATGTGCATTACACTCAGATACCACATTGAAAAGCGAGCAGGCAAAAATCAGGAGAAGACAATTTTTATAAAATAACCAAAAATGCTTCCTGTGAAAGCACTGAGACCACAAACTATGGAAGCCCTTGACCTAAGCGCACCTGTCACATGGTTCTCAAAAATGAGTTAAAAGGACACTGAAGAAAACCAGCAAGTTGGTTTCAAACAAAAGTCTGATCTTTCCATAACCATTTTAGCGTTGAGTCGGGGCCAACAGATGCCTTGATTGCTAAGAAATCGCTATCAAAAAACGCATTTCCCTTCCTCATATTCCTCACAGCGATTCAATGAGCTGTTTGCGTCACGATAAACTGGAAGCCATTCTCAGATGATGAATAGCAGCCTACCATTGTCGCTGAAGAAGAAAGTGTATGACAGCTGCATCTTACCGGTACTCACCTACGGGGCAGAAACTTGGAGGCTCACTAAGAGGGTTCAACTTAAATTGAGAACGACTCAGCGGGCAATGGAGCGGAAAATGATAGGTGTAACATTAAGGGACAAGAAGAGAGCGGAGTGGGTCAGGGAGCAAACTGGTGTTAAAGACATATTAGTAGAAATTAAGAAGAAATGGACGTGGGCAGGGCATGTAATGCGAAGGCAAGATAACCGCTGGTCATTAAGGGTAACAGAGTGGATCCCTAGAGAAGGCAAGCGTTGCAGGGGGCGGCAGAAAGTTAGATGGGCAGATGAGATCAAGAAGTTTGCGGGGATAAATTGGTCACAGTTGGCACAGGACCGAGGTAATTGGAGAATAATGGGAGAGGCCTTTGCCCTGCAGTGGGCGTAGATAGGCTGGTGATGATGATGATGATGAAACTGGAAGCAAGTACGGAAGCAGTGCTGTATACAGTATAGAAGTAACTGAATACAATGCTACCATGCATCAAGCGGTTTCGCCAATTTTGGTCAAATCAGTCGTGCTTTCCACAACTCCCATGTACTTTGCTGCTCCGAAAACTAAGCAAAACGTTTAATCATGGGATCCGTGATCAATAATGATGCTGTGTTGAAAAAAGGCACATTTTCTTTTTAGGCCACGTGAAGGTTGATGTCGAATCAAGCAATCGTGCACAGCCCCAGCATGCCTCCTTGCATAGCATTACTGCTGCATGCTTGGACAAGTAGCGCCATCGAGCAGCAACCAGGGAAGACATTGCATGCGCCAGACATTCCGTACACTTGAAAATACTGACATTAGCCAAAATAACCGTTCCTGTGCTTTTTTTTTAGCGCAGCAAAAGCCCGCAGAGGGTCATAATTAAAGTGGCTATCTAGAAGGGTCACACAATTATTTGGCCGAGTATTGCCCCAGGGATTGCACCAAAACAGATTGATTGATTGTAGGGTTTAACGCGCCGACGCAACGCAGGCGATGAGGCGCGCTGTAGTGGAGGGCTCCGGATTAATTTTGACCACCTGGGGATCTTTAATGTGCGCCGAAATCTCGTACACACGGGCGTTTTTGCTTTTCGCCTCCATCAGAAAAGCGGCCGCCGCGGCCGGGAATCGAACCCGCGACCTCGTGCTCAGCAGCGCAATGCCTTAGCCACTGAGCCACCGTGGCGGGTTGCACCAAAACAGAAACGAACTTATTGGAGTTTGGGGTCACCCCGTGATCTCTGGGCTCCCGCAATATTGTTTCTAGCTTTCCTTTCATTCTTCAAAGTTAAAACATGACACAAAAAAAAAACTTTCATTTGAGTTTTTATAAATTGGTGAAGGCATGTTGTTCAAATATTTGTCACGCAATTTTAACCACTTCCAGCGTAAGTTGCGTAGTATAACCAGCGGGGGCAATGCCTGCTTCTACGTTTTGGCTATTTTCTACCTTGTTTTAGAAAAGCTGTGCATAAGAGTGGCAAAGTCGTGTTCTAGGTGTCTTCAGGGTCCCTTTAACTGTGACCAGCAAAAAAAGAATACGGTTTGACCAACATAAAAAGAAAGAAAAGAAACTGGCACATAAACAAATGTGGCAGTCTCAGCCCACCATGTCAAATGTGTCTGAAGAGGTTTGTTCCTTCACACCTTTCCCACATTGAGGATCAAATGTACACTTCAAATGCTCAGAGCATTTTCTGAACCTTCTTCTGGGAGCGATGCATCACTTGCATCACAAACCATAGCTTTGGAAGTTGAACCAAAAAATAAATTGCACACAGATCGAAAGGTTGACCCCTTCCACCTTTCCCCTCCCTTTCCCGTGTTTCCTGTGTTTGCGCACACCAGTAAGGATCACTGTACCTACAGTTCTCGAGAGGTGTTCCAAGATACTTGATGGGTTTGTTTGTCAGCTGACGCCAATGAAGCCTGGTGTTGTTGGCCAACGGCCATGCCCGAACCTCAGACACTTTTGGACCAGTTCATTTACACTACCTGATACCATACCAAAAGCCTTAACGTTGTCAACGGCAATAGTGACACTTTCCTTATTTTTGCAAAATACCACAGTATTATCTGCACATACTAATTAAGCTTGACTTCATGCTGAAGCAGCTTGAAACCTCAGATTCAGTCATTTCCCATTTCTTTCAGGCTCGACGTCTCGATGCAAGGACAAAAAAGCGGGCGGCCCTCTTTGCCGCCAATCGACCAACCTGGAAGCATGGTCACCGTGGCGATTTCATCCAGTGCAGCAATGGCGCATCGGACGTAATTTGTGTTGTTTGTAGGCCGTAAAGCGGAACGTTACAATTCGGCTGCGCAGATTACATATGGGGCAAATTTAGCTTTAACCAACTTTTACTTTGGGTTACGTCAGAGAAAATTTCAATTTCCATGTGACGGCATGTAACACGTAACTCGTGACACTGGTGTAAAGTTACAAACTTTAATATCCCTTTGAAACTACTTCGGAGAAAGGAGCCAGTTTTCACTTCGACGACCACACACGTACAGCTAGCACGCAGCAAATACACTGTCACATCGACCTCCAACGCTGTCGCATAATTAAAACAGAGAAAAGTCGAGCGATACTCACTTACGGCGTCCCTTTGCATGCTGTCCTCAGTGTACACGGCTATGCGATGCCACGGAGAACCTGCGCTCGTTAGCAGCGCAGTTACTGTGAACGGTGCACACGACTTGGCTGCATATTATGGAAGACTGAAAAGTACGATCTGAACCCGCACTTTACGAAAATAGAGAGAGTCAAGTTCCCGCGGTTTTTGCGGCATCGCTCAGCTGGCTCGGCAACAGGGCTATGTCCAGACCGCGAATGTTCAAACCTGAGAAACCGGAGAAACTATGAAACTGTGTTCAAAATGAGAAGCGTTGTGTTGTCTCGTCTCTTTTTCTGTGTTCCGTCCTTTTTTCGCTGGTTTCCCATCCGTCAATATGTAGCAACTGGCTTAGCAAGATTCACTTCTGAGAAACTCCATGGTTAGAGTGAACTCTACCATGGTTGAAAGTATTCAAACAGCAGGGCGCAGCCATCTTAGTTCGACCTCGATTGCGATTTGGCTGGTAAGAGCTTCTTGCCACAAATGCTGAAAGTTGAGTAAAAGATTAAAAATACGCTCAAAAGTTATAATTTTCACATTTTACGCAGTATTTTTACTTATTACCGCAGTTAAATTGCTCATTTTCTCCACCTTTTAAAACAGAAATTAGAACTGCCAAGCAGACGATTTTTTTAGGGAAGGAAGGAAGGTCTCCCGGACGAACGCGTAAAGACGGCTCAAAATCTCGCAGTGTCGCAGTTGCATATGAATGACGAATAGACTTTCGTCGTTATTTAAAAGGCGAAGAGATGAGTAATTTTCCCGAAACTATGATGTTGCAGGGGTTGCAGGACGCTAGCATGGACCATAACAACGTCGGAGAGGCGGGCCTTGGTAAGCTGTCTGAATCCTCTCTCAAGCTATGCCGCTTAACGATTCCTTCTTCTGTTGTCAGTTTGTAGCTTAGTACATGGGTATTTCAATGTAGTGTGTTTTTTGCTGCCTTAGGATGCGTGCATACATTCGCTAGAAAAATTGTCCTCAATTTAACGCTGTGGGTAATTCAACAGCGAAGCTAAACGTTCTAGTGCAAGACATATCTGACAAGGGCACAGTCCAAACAAGTGCTAGAAACAAGAAAATGATTATTCGTAATTTACACAGATCATACTCTTCTGCTAAATGAACTTAGTTTTATCCCAGAAGACAAACCAGGCGGTTTCTCGGTGTCTCTGTGGCGCTGCCGCAATAGCTTAGGCGCAGCGGCTTCGTTTTTTGAATTAAAAGTGACTGATATTTATACTTCTTCTTCTAGCCCGATGAACTTTCTGGGCAGCAGACAAGAATTTCAAATTGCTCACCACTCCGCGGTGAACGAGCTGCGGATATCAATGTCACTGTGCGCGCGGCCAGCAGCGCCTGTCTCGTACTCTGTTTCCTCGTCCGTGTTTTAGTTACGCTCAAATCATGGTAACTATTCATCACCTAGCCCAGCAAGAAGTTCTTCAGCAGCGACAAGTCCTCCGAGAACTGACGCTGGCGGCGGCCGTGTAGGGGTACAGGTGCACTGTAGCGGGAGCCATGGCTGGAGCCAAATAGGGACACTTAGAACGACATAAAATCCCTAGAATAGCCAAAGTAGCGCCAACCGTTCCCTGCGCTCCCTGTTTTTCCGCTGCTCTCTCCTCTTTTTGACGGCGCCGCTACGGCGCGTACGTTGGTGCGAGTACAGCCGCGTCGTCTGCTACAACGGCCGCCATTACGCCTCCCGCCGCGGGATAGCTGGATAGCACGCGAAGCACGCTACCGCTTGCGCTGCACGGATACATGCGGAGACAAGTACACGTTCGCGAGCTTTTTTTCTTTTTTTTTTTTGTTTGCGAAGCTCGGACAGCGCATAGTGATGTTGTTGTGGAGATTCCTAACACGGCCGCTGGATGAAAGGCGCACTGACGTGCGTCCTGCCGCGTGCCTCCAAAGCGGTGTGAGTGCGCCTAGAGCCAAATACTGCCACCGCGGCGCCACCGTTCCGGGACTGGTTGCGGCCCGCGGGACGCCGGCTTGCGGGCCGCTTATTTCGAAGTGTGGGCTTATCATAGGCGTTCCACGCTCTACATAAGGCATTTACCAGCACTAATGTTACGCCTGTTAAAAGACAAACACGATTAGCGGCGGCCGAGCTTCATTTGGTCAAGATGGAAGTTAAATACCGTTCGCAGCAGCAGCATTACGCGCTGATAGTGTGCCTTCTGTTTCGCATTGCTATGTCGTTGTGTCTTACACCGCCTGGAAGGCTCTTTGTGACCTCACGCCAGGCAGAGATTTACGTTTTGTCTGCAAGCTGCGACTGCAGAGGATATATTAAAATTCCGGACAAACAGAAACAATGTTTTTGTGACGGCGCTTGTTATTTGTGAGTGCCAACACTTCTCAATGTTTAAGACATAACCAGCTTTTATGTAGGCTTTTCCTCGTGCACTAAATAAAACGTCACAATTCATATTAATTTCACGGCACATATGACTTGATTATACGTTCTTTAGTTATGAAGCAATACTACTATGATAGCTATGTCGGCCCTTTTTTTTGACAATATACCGTAATTACCCGATTCTAACGCGCGCTTTTTTTCCGGAAAAATAGGTCGAAAAATCGCATGCGCGTTAGAATCGGATACGAAACCGAAACTGCCGAAACAACGGAAATTTCATCCCGCCCATCACCATCGCCATCTCAAGCAGGCGCCAAAGCTTTTAGCAACGATTTTTCAGACGCAGGAAGCATAGGTATAGTGCCTAGAATATTCTAGGCACTATAGCATAGGCGCCTAGGCTTTTCTATCGGCGTTCACACAAATCGTCAAATCGTTCCACTTGCGCGCTTGATAACAGCAATGGCGGTGCGGCTCTCACGCGTTCAAAACGAGCGGTCGGCTGAAGCGCGCGCCTCTGGAGGAGCTCGCAGGATGGGCGTGCGAAGCATGGGCCACGATCCCATCCATCATGGTTGAACGTTCGTTATGAAGTATGGCATCGCGAACGCGCTTGATGGCACCAAGAACGAGATGTTGTGGTCAGCGGAGAGCGACGAGGAGTGAGATGAGTGAGATTATTTCGAGAAATAAATCGCCCGTTTCTCTCGCATTCGTTTTTCTTGCTCACAAAGTTCCGTGCGCGTTACAATCGGAGGTGCAAATTTTTTCGGTTTTTTTGCCAGGAAAATCGGGTGCGCGTTAGAATCGGGGGCGCGTTAGAATCGGGTAATTACGGTATATCTGCAGTTGAATGAAAAGCGATTCCAGTTTCTACCTGATATTTATACTTGTTCTCTGTAGCCTCGAAAAAAATAAGGAGAGCAGATGGGATGTCCGGGCCAGCAAAAAATTAAAAGAAAAATATTTGCCGAGCTACGGCAAGCTAATTTTTTGCCCGGACACAAAAGAAATAAGTGAAATTGTTCAGAAATTCTAAAAAATTGCCAAAAAATGCGTAAGCATTCAAACACCGCTTTTCCATTTCACCTTTTTTTCTTTTCTTTGTTATTTTAAACCAACAGTCTACATCTAAATATCATTATTATTAATTGTTCGAACTGCGTGAATTACGCATTTTTTGCGCAGATACAAGGCATTACACTTCTTGCATTACGTAGAGATTATGCTTGGGTACTCAAAAAAGAAATCTGACGTAATAATAACCTACGTTAAAATTTTCCTATGCTATGAAAATTAATTCGAATTGAAGCGCAGTATGTTCACAGAGCAAAACTACCGCAACGTCTTTAGAGCGAGCTAATTTGAGCACATACTGGTGCTGCTCCAGGAGCCCGGCCGTTAGCTTCAGGGATAAATGCATATGGGTTTAAATCGGCGATGAAATAACGGAGGAAATGTACCTAGGGCTAGTTCTCATCGCAAAGTTTAAAAAATGCTTAGCAGCTAGGAGCGTGGACCGTACGCACTGTCTCTTGAACACAGCACGGCGCATTTATTTTTCTTTCTTTACAACCTCTGTAATCAAGTTTTCAGTAGCGTGTTTAATGGCGTTGTCGTGCCTGCGAAAATGAAACAACCCAAATCTCTATGCGCGGCAAGACATGATCGAGCCAGTATAAGAGTATCAAAAGACACGCATAGCAAAATATCTAGTCTTTTCAAATCCTTTTCAACCATCCTATCGCGTGTCCCCGTTTTATGAGGTGCGCATTCTGCCCGGCCAACATGTTTTTGCAATAGAAGTGTCTTTAAGGCAAGCTTTATTCCGTCGCCGGCAAATATTCGTCGCTCTCCCGTTTGTCGACACAACCTTTCCCGAGAAAATGTGACATTTTTGAAATTTCGGAGGAATAACGTCCCACCAAATACCGGCCGCTTGAACTGTAACTAATCAACTTGCGACTTTAAACTGTGCAACGCGGTATACGTGCTGTGTGTGAGACGTTTTCAGACAAAGCTAACCGGTGGTTACTATCTTTTTGTTGAATATTATCTTTTTTTAACAATGTTGTTGAATATGGAGCATCTTTTTAGATTTGTTAGATTGAAAATGTATTGCCTATATCTCATTCAAGAATTATTTGAACTTCTGGCTGCTTCAGTTACGGCCGGGCGGCTGAATCGAGCGACAGACTGACAGACATACATACATACGGACAGACAGTTTTCGCGGTTGAGTAGCCCAGGAAGGACAA
This sequence comes from Haemaphysalis longicornis, assembly GCF_048455015.1. NCBI lineage: Eukaryota > Metazoa > Arthropoda > Arachnida > Ixodida > Ixodidae > Haemaphysalis > Haemaphysalis longicornis. The sequence goes on from NW_027526203.1 coordinate 172,110,822, forward strand.
CATCTTTAAAACCCGTGCGCTGGCTGTGTCTCTCAGTCGGCGCAAGCGCTCGCCTACGGGGACCGCCCCGCTCCGTCCCGAAACCAGTGCATGCGGCTAAAAGGAGGAAATTATTCCACGTTTTGATTGGCTCCTGAAACCACTGTCAGTTGGGGACAAAAGTTAGGGACATTTAGGGAATTTGTTGTTGCAGTGAGCAGGCTTGATGTGGCTTCGCGCGTCGCCTCCTAGGGAATTCCCTGTAGCTGAGAGGAGGCGATGGCCAGTGTCTAGCAGCAGACGACGCAAGAAACGGCTGGAACTGACGCTTCCTTTTGTAATTACTTCAATTTTTACGGGTGTCTTGCTGAACGATTTTTTTAATGCGGAGCGTGCCTGCCTGACCGTGTCCATGGTGTCGCCCCGAGTTTGTCCTGCGCTGGTTCCTTTATTCTTAAAAAAACTTCAAAATTTCTTTCTCCTCTGTGTGGCCCTAATATATTACTGCTGGCCCGCGCCAACCAATAATCAGATTTGGAGGACGTCTTCTTCATTATTTCTCCGACACTTAATTACCTCTGCGTTTAAGTTTCTGCTTCTTTCAAGAACGATGAGAAAATCATCCGTTCACGGCTGCGAGATTTACTACAACCGCGCGTGCACCCGGGAGAACAGTTATCGCAATAGCAGTTTTACTTGTGCAGTGTGCCACATTTAAACTAAAAAGAAACGTAGGATAAGATACTGCCTTCTCTAGTCAGTTTCCAAATGTGGTCATTCCAAAATGCATATTTATTGGCAATAGATGGTAGCGTAGCTTATTTAGTGGATCTAAGTCTAAACAAATTTGTGTTATTGCAGGATGCTTGATTGCTGACACTAGCCCTTTGTAGTAACCGATGTAAAGCAAGAATTAGATTGCTTCCAACTTACAGGCTTCAAGAGCAGATGTGAAGGCCAGTATTAAAATATGCAAAATCTTGAGAACCTGCTGTTGTAAGAGAACCTGCAGTGTAGCATCTCAATCTTAATGTCTTCTTGTGAAGACCTTTAACATGTTCCTCGGACAAATGTCTTATAACTTTTCAGCTTGAGAGGTAGTAGTAGTCATTGGCGGATCCAGAGGGGGGGTCCGGATGTCCTGACCCCCCCTCAATTTGGGAATTTGTACCCCCTAGAAGATGACCCCTCAGGTAGTAGAAAAAGTCTAGTTGAATATTTTTTTTCTAGTTCTTGTATTTGTGGTTTGAAATATTTCAGTGAATAAAAAAGACTACTATCTTCATCCTCCTTTTTATCATCATCATCATCACTGGTAGAAGCTGACTCCCCCCTCAGAAAAAACCTGGATCCGCCCCTGGTAGTAGTAGTATGTATTGTTGAATAAGGTGGACTTAGCCTTGCATAGCTGCCGGCAATTGCTCCGCCTAATCGTCCCCAATACCATATCAAATCTCTCAAAGTCATAACACCTCACTTAGTCCTAAAATAACAGACACGCAATGTCACCACACCTCACTTAGTCCTGTGGACTGCAAGAATCCGAGTAGGAGATGAGACACATCTCTTCGCACAATCCAGTGGTCCCTAGAAAAAATAATGTCCTCCGATGTAGCATGGGCACTCCTACTACTTGAATTGGTTGTGAATGTTGGCTACCTGGCAGTTCGTTTAAACTGCAGCATAAATACCAATAAGTGACCAGGGGACGATGACGTGCAAGTGCTTGGGTATTGTCCTCCATGTTATTTCCACGTTCCTGAACAATGTAAAAGGAATATACCAAATGAAGGAGACAGTTTTTAGTTTTATTTATTCCCAGTTTCACGGCCATAGAAGACGACATATCAGAGGTGCTCAGCACAAACATTGTAGGTGCATCCAGATGCTTGTTGAGACCCCTGTCACTGAAAAGTAAAAAAGAAATAGCATTTTGAAAACTGGTCAAGCACTACATATATTTCCTTAGGAGCCTCCCATTCACAATTCAAATGAACAAACAGCTTAAACACAGTACACTATTATTGTGTTGCTTGCGTGTATGTTTTTTAGTATGCGTGTGGACACTGACGTTTCTGCTGTATCTTTTTTCCTTTATTTTTTTTCTTGTACGCACGTGGCAGAATTCTCTTATGTTATTATTCTTCGTTTAATCTGCTCAGGTACCACACCCCTCATTAATGTCAGTGGGGCTATAAGGGTATCTTGAATAAATAAACATAGAACACCAAATACATGGTGCTACATCTACAAATTAACGTTCCTGTAGCAGTTAAAAATTTATAAAATAAATAATAAAATGGCACATTTCCACACATTTCCTAATACAAATAAAAACACGGCCAACTCCAGCTTTCTTCAAAATTTTGTACTATACCAGTCTCTTTGAACCAGGCAAAAAAACTGTAAGCATCTTGAAAACAATTTTATTTGCACGTAAATTGCAGACAGCTTAAAGGAGCCATGAAGAGAAAACACAAGTTTGGTTCATTCAAAAGATTGTCTCGTTAGAATCATACTGACACCACTTTTAACGTAAACTTCGCTCAAATAAGCTACATAATTACGAAAAACGGGAATGGTCATGCGACCCACCAGCTCATTCCCCGCAACAGAACCTATGATGTCACATGAGCTAAGCTCTGCGATTGGCGGAGGCTGGCAGAAGCAGACACAAATTAGGTAGAGCTGTAATTACAAACTAGACGAACGAGCGATTTGCGCTTAAATTTAGGGCACATTCTTTACAAAGCAATAAGAATGATGGGACAAACAGTGGAAATTATGAAAGCACATGTAAACATAGAAGTACTGATGCATTCTGCTGTTCGTACTGCGCACAGCATGCTTGGTTTAGCAGCACAGCACTACGGGGCTTGGGGCTGTCTCAGACGACACTGGCCGATTGACGCAAGCAACGGTGTTTTACGTGACCCCATTTGTCGAGCGAGCACTGTTTCAGGGAACGAATATTTTTCTCCCAGAACAAAAACAAGCCAGGTTTAAATGCGGGCAAACACAAACCAAACGCTTGCCACGGTATGGTGGCGCCATCTAGGTTACGGAACGTAAAGAAACGCGGGAACAAACCAACACCGCTGTACAGGGTGGAGACAACCTTTGAACGGTCCCGTCCCGCCGCAATTGGGCCAACGGGCTCAACGCGTTATTCTTTTCGTTTCCCACGAGACCTAGCAACGCGAAACAGACAATATGATTCAAACTTCTTCAGTAAACCGCGTTGCGGCGATAATTTTAGCGCGGTTTTGACACAATGACTTGCTTCCGCGGCGAGCGAGCAACCGAAAATGGCGGCGCCAGCGTATACGTGTCTCTACCCTGTACGGCGGATGCGTGAATCAAGGTACTCTAGGCTGCAGAGCGGTCGGTTCCTGTGATGTCACTTGGGACCACGAAAACGCACGATTGAGCGGGAAAATCAAAATTTTAACCTAAATTGTTTAATTTCTCAGTGAATAAAGCACCGTTTGTATCCGGACAAGCGCTGGGGGCACTATAAAACACGAAATCTTTCGAATAAAACCAACTTGCATTTTCTCTTCATGGCTCCTTTAACTTAGGTGTCGCAGAAGCTGTTGTACAATAATGACTTACTTGCTCGTCTCTGTTTTTCTGATTTTGCCCTTCTACGAACAAGTCACATCCTACAGTCGCAATGAGGTTGGTCGACCTGTTAACAGTTACAAAATAGAAAGCTATTGTATTGTGCTTATTTCTAACATTATTTTAAAGTTCTTACTCTCACTCCTGTGACACCTAAGGCTGATTCAGCTGGAGAGCACCCCTATGTTGGCAGCAAATTCTATAGTGGTATGAAGTGGCAAAGATTTGGCAAAACAAAGCTTTTTTTGTGATGTAAGGATGATGCTCTACCAGGTGAGCGCAAGGGTGGAGATTGCTTCACCTTTGCACGATAATGCATTAATCACGACTAAGTTCAGTTAGTTGTCCTCGACATTTCAGAGAAGTGCCGAGCAAAAATTGTTTTGAAGAACAACTCAGAAATACTAATGGCCAGAAATGGGCGGCTGGGCGGCCAGAATGTTACGGTCTCTCTTAACTCCAAACTAAAAACAAGTAAGCTTAAAACAAGTAAAAAATACCTTAAAGGAGTAGCACCACTATTAAACGTTCATAGCATGATTAGGCTCTACTTAAAAGGAGTACTTGAAATATCAAAGCTGACATAACTATGCAAAAAGTTTCCTTTGTAGCTGCAGATTTTAGTAGCAACCATTCAGTATAACATATTTTAAATCAATTTTAATATTTGCATGCACAAGAAAGCTCCGAATGAATACCCTTTCGACACTGGCATAAGCAAGATACGTGGAGTGCCTCGCCATGCAGTTCGCCCCAAACTGCCGACATTAGGGCTCCAGTGACTTAGCCAACACACTGGCTGCTGATGGTGCACGCTGCACTGCCTTGTGAATCATGTCACAGTTTTGGGACTGATATTGTGTGGCCCAGACGTGTGCGGCCATGGCCAGCTTGGGCCACTCTAGGGCACGCATCTAGTCTGACCATGATGCAATGAGAACAGCGACATCAAGAGTGCCATTCTCTCATGGCGGCCGCCTTGGTGTTCGTTCTGTCCAAGCCAAAACTGACACGAATAAACAAGGCTCAAAATAATTATATATACTGAGGTTGACTATCTAATGTTCCAATCTATGATTCCTGGGCTGGTAGGCACCCATAGAAATGGGAAAAATGTAACACGAGAATTTCATACCAGTACTTTTTTAGAATATTTACATAGACAAATGAACTGCAAGCTAATGACCCTTTCTGCCAGTTGTTGCCCCCATCTGTCCACCATTCCTCAGCTGAGCATGAAAGACTGGTACAATAAAGTGTCAAGTTTAGATCTGACAAGTTTGCAAGCTCAGTGATTCACATTGAACTTTTTGTGAACTTTCTTTACAAGGATTTAACCTATAACCACTCCTCCCTGGCTTGGCTCATGTACAATGCTTAAGCTTCACGCACATACTGTACTTGGTACAGTTTCATTTACTAAAGTGAAGCCTCCAGCCTCTCGCTGATGTGTCTGTAGTCCACCCAAAATGCACTGCAGAAAGCCAACTTTTTCTAATGATGACGATCGTGGGTGAAGTGAACGCTTCCCGTGATCTGAATTGAACCTGGGTCCCTCATGTTATGAAGCTGACATCTATCCCATTGCGTCATTCCAGCACAGTCGAAGCAATCTGGATTTGCATAGAAGTGGAAAATTACACAGGAAATGTACACCTCCATCTAACGACAATGGTTGTACACTACAGAAGGTCATGGATTGCCTGCATCAGTAAAGCTCTAGAGAGCACAACTGCAGCGCATCAGACCGTCCCAATAAGAAACAGGTGTTCAGTACTGGGCTGGTTAATTTGGTGTTGGACTTGGTTTCGGAAAGCTTCACATCCCCCATTTTTGTCGTTTCAACAGATGGGCAGTTGATTTTTTGTTAAGTCTTCCCGTCAGTAACTAGGACACAGCTACATATTTGGTTGTCATACTACCAGGGTGGTCTGCGAGCAGACACAGTCTGTTTGCGGCTAATTTCGAGTGTACCACAACACGACCCACTTGTGGAGGCATTCACCTGCTTTCCATGGGTACCCAGAAATGATGTAGACCAAGCCTTGCTCTCCAGGCCCTGCACCAACATCGTAGGGGCCAAGTCCAAGCACTTCTTTTTTTCCACTGGAAGCCCTCCTATGCAGATGCTGCAGGAACAGGATTAAATGCTGTGTCAGCACAATTGAAAGTTGGGTAGGCTGATAATACATCTTTGAAAAACAAAATGCGTAAAAGATGGCGACGTGGAATAAGACCACACAGGACAACCGACTACAAGAAAAAGAACACACATACAGCACATTGTTTTGTGTTTTCTGCAAAAGCAGAAGTGGGCAATCTCTGCCGCATTGTTAATAACAAGGATTATTGAAGTAAAGGGAGGAACGAGTGCAGTGTTAACCTTGCGCAGCCTTTAGTTCATTGTACGATTGGCATGGTTTACAGAATTCCGTTGTCATGTAAGTCCGTGTATGTGGGCCAGACAGGACGCCGTCTAAGCGTCCATCTCGGAGAGCACTTGTTTACGGTAACGAAATCAACGGGTGCAAATCTTCCTGCACATGATAAAAAGTGTGGGTGCCACCCTTTGTTTGACGAGGCTGTGGTGTGTCCCTCCTGCCTGTACGCATTATTTGTGTGCTTTCAAATTTTCAGTGGCTTTATGCCCTGCCACATCCTATTTGTCCCATATGCAGCTTCTTCCATTCACCTTCAATGTACACTTTACTGACAGTTGCTCCTGGTGCCTCCTCATAAAGGGCCCAAAATGCCGCTTAACCTTCACAGCCCCTTGGACGATCTGATTCTGCCGCTGTCATTTGGTCTATCCTTTCTCTCTCCCTCTTCCGTCTTTTTTGGCTCACGATTTCACGCTTTTGTTTTTCCCTTTGGCCGCGATATCCTTACGTTCTCTGTACAGAAGCGACGTTTTCCATTCATCTCCCGCAACGCAACTTAACTGCCCGAAGAGCTAGAACGTTGATGCGTGCACACGGCATACTCGCGAGATTAACGCTATCAAACACATGCATACTTACGATCGAGGCACTGCACTTCAAACATCCAGGACAGCGCTTCGGGGAGTACACGCCACCGGTTCGATCAAACTTGAGCAATGTTATGGGCTCCTACACAAAAGGAACAACGAAACGCTTGAAACTGCGGCCGGAGTGTGAAAGGACATAGCATCGTAATTTGAATTTAGCGTGTGCTCCATACTTGGGCGAGAAACAGGGAGTGGGAAAAGAATCCACACGTACTACGTTGGATACACGAAGCAGGCGTTGGTTTGCGCGCCAACGTCTGGTTTGTCGTTTTCCATTGTGTCTGTTCCTCGCCCAAGTATGCAGCGCACGCTAAATTTGATTCAAGATTATACAAAAATCGTTAACATCACAATTCGCCCCGAGCGCGAACACAGTCGGCCCCTGGCGGCGGCGGGACGAACCGCTCCTAGTGTGGATGGCGCTCTCGCGTCGTCTGCTTTTTCACGTTGCGTGCGGCGCAAGACGCGTGCTGCACACGACAAAACAACCAATATGTGTGCTCGTTTGGCAGTAAGCAATGACATAGTTACCTTTGCTTGCGCATTTCTTCTAGAAACGCAATAATCAGCGGCCGTTGCGGGTTAATGCGCTGGTTTAATTCCACGAAACATCTTCGCCCCGGTCACCGCTTGAGTGTGAAACGTGTTATAAACATTGCTTCCACACATTGCACTTTCCTTATTGTTGAGTGCAGTCGTCTGCCGTTTCGGGAACGTCGAAGGGTGCTTTTTGAAGGTGGCGTGGTGATTATTCAAAGTATAAAAGTTTAGTACGTGAAACGGGTAAGAAGCGACAAGACCTGTGCATACGCGTGCAAATTCCACACCCTTGTAAAATTGTGCTGTGTCCTTATAGAAAGAGGAAACTAACAAAAACATTTACACTGCACACGACCCGTGCGCTATCGCCCATACATTACCGGACACGTATTTTACCCGCAAGCGCCTGTGTGATCGTGTCCTTCCCGTACCTTTTCTAAAATAAATACCATTTTTTGGACAGTCGTTGTTTTAACTGAGGAGGAATAAACATTTATTCAACTGTATCGAGTTGCTAATTTTACGTATTATTTAAAATACGTTTCTATGGATACGCAAGATTATTTAGGGGGGATTTTTCGGTAAAATTAAGCAGTTGTGAGTTTGCGTCTGTCATGTGGCATTTCGTGTGTCATTTTCATATATATCATTTTCAAATCCGACATGAATCACCTTGTCCAGAAATGTGTCTCACTCAGCATAACCAAATGCCTAATATGGTCACGTCTTAACCTCCTGAGGTGGACCTAAGTTCAAAGAAAGAGGAGAAAACGCGTAATATAATGCACGTTGTTGTCCACATGTGTGAGGGGTGTGTGCTATGACTCGCTGTTTTTTTTTAATTTTTTCCCACAATGCTTGCTTTCAATACAATTTTGAAAAGGCGAGTCACAATTCCTGGACAATCCCGGACGAATTCAAAGGGGGCTTCAGAAAATGCGTACTGCTCAGAAAATGCGTTTTTCACCGCTACAGAACACGACGCCTAGTGTAGTTTCGATTGTAAGTAATGCTGATAACCATAGTTTGGCTTTTCGCGTTACATGCGTTCTCTTCTCGCTGCTCTTGCAACGTTGGCAGGACACCCCCCCCCCCCCCCCTTTCCCGAAAAAAAAAACGAAATGCACAGAATTTCATTTTTTAACCAATCCTCAATAATTAAATGCCAAGACAACGGCGATATTCAGTTTACAAAACAAAGTAGTCACATGGAACCCGTTGCGCTGATTCGCAACGAGAAATAACAAGGAAATGTACGTTTTACTACATCTGCAACAGCGCAACTTCATTTATTGCCATCTTTAGGGTTCGTAAGCGACCTTACATGCAAGAATGCAAACACATCTCGCTGTCGCAGGCACCTATTAGATTTTAAAAGGAACGCAAATGGTCAACAGAGCGACCTTATACGCAAGAATGCAAACACATCTCGCTGTTGCAGGCACCTGTTAGATTTTAAAAGGAACGCAAATGGTCAACAGAGCAGCCGTAACAGAAAATTTGTGCTCACTGGAGGTCCCAGAAGCTTGGTTTGCACACTGTAAACCTGCTTATCACTTTGCGAAAACCTAGCTATACATGAGATGTTGATTGTACTGCGTGCGTTTACAATTCAATTCGCAAGTTCACTTGCGACGAAAGCCGTAAATAAGTGATCCGAAACCGTTATTCACCAAACCTTCCTTCAGAGTCGCTAAAATTTCATTTAGAAGACCCGTTAGAGCGGTTACATTAATTTATATCTCTGCGCTGATCAAAATTCAGTAATTTTATGTTGCCTTTTGAACACACAAAAAATATCGTAAGCTCCTAGAAAGAATTTCGGGGCAGTTGTGTAGTGTTACCTTTACAGGACATCCCACAAATGCAAGAATGCGTCATGCTACCAGTGGAAGCGATTGAGATTGCCGCTGTAAACTGAATTTCAGAGATCGAGGCTTCATGATTTGTTCCTGCTTATGCTTTTATTGAAGGCTCAAAGCCATAGTCTGGAAAGATCGAGCTTGCTGCGAGCCACGGCGTACAAGTTCGTTGTCATATTACGGCCATTCTGAGATTCCCGATGAGTCGTCGCTTTTTTTTTTTTGGCGTAGTAATGAAAACTGACTGCCGCTTCCATGCTATACATTGAACGTTGAGGAACCGAACTACAGCATACCACTCTTGTTTGCACCTTTCGTGCGCGCATACAGCGGGAAAAAGGCACGAAGCGCGCCCACAGTGTGCATTCTTACGGGCCGCTCAGCGGAGCATCCACACTAGCAGCGCGACGCTGTCGCCACCTACATGTCGAGCTCGCGGCGAATACAGCTAGGAGGCCGAGCTAGGCGGCCACGTAAGCAAGAATTCACGCAGCTTTAGGGTACACAGTACAGTGGTATAAACACAAAAACTACAACAAACATAAAATAGCGATGTTACTGACCTTGCTGGGAAAATGAGCGCATCGATGCCCTCTTTTCCGCTCTTCCATGTCTGTGACTGCAAACGCCGGAGACCGGCATGGCTGATCTACGCTGAGCTCAGGTACAGGAGGCGATGGCTCAGGCTGCAAGTCTCTCTTGAAATGTCGTAGTAGGTATGTCGGATACGGAGATCGCACCAATACTAGCATTCACGGTATATTCACGCATCTGCAGCTTCACTTAGCAGCAATCAACACAAACACACGCTGGGTACTCAAATCGTTCACTCGGGGGACCCAGGGAAATGCTGCGCCAGGGTTGCCACTGAGTTTTGGGTCAATATCGCCAGACGGCCAGCAAAAAGTCGCCGAATGTCGCCATTTTTGCTTTAGAATTCGCCAACAGTGTCGCCACACTAAATATCTACGGCAACGCCTAAAAATAAAAGCTCCCAATTTTGTATAACCCCATAAACATCAGCAACGTTCAAAACACTTATATTGTATTGATGTTTTTCAATGCCAGTCGTATGGTACGCTTCATAATGCCTGGTTCTTCGACTAGCCGTTAGCCGGCGCCGCAGGAAAAGCCCACTCTGGAGTAAGCAGCGGCTGTAGTATTGGTGGAAAAAAAGCAGAGAAGTCGATAAAGTGTCATCCCAAGCAGGGGTAGCGGCAGGGCAGAATTAAAAAGAAATCTGAGTTGAGGGTTAACTAAATTTAAGTTACTAAGATAGGCTAGATGGCGCATGCCGTTACGTCGATTCAAAGGGGAGACCTTTGATCATCATCATCATCATCACTTTGGCGGGAAAAGCCCACTTTGGCGGCGGTTTGCGCGCAGGCGGCCGCGGCCGCGGTGCAGCAATCCTCCCTGTTCTGTGAGACTGTGGCACAACCAGCACAACCACAGCTTGGGGAGGGCGCTGCTCTTCGAGGCTCGAGCGGAAGCTCTCCGTACTCTTCTGCGCTCCGTACTCGCCACTATCGGGGCGCGCGGTGGCCCCGCGCCGTTTCACACGGGCTACGTCGCCGCTGAAGGCCTGGGTCGCACTAGAGAGGCTTTCTTGTCGCACAGGCCGCCCGTTTTCGGGAGCAACGCGTCAGTAGACCATGTACGCTGTCGTAGCCTACGCGGGGGCAGCGGAGGCTAGATAAGCGCCACTCGCCAACACCAGCGGGCTGGGCGCACGAAATCTCCGGACAATCCGGCCGCCGAGCCACCGAACGACCAGCGAGAATTTTCTCGCCCCGCCGCGGACCCCTCGCCGCGCACGCAGTCGTTCCTAACGGAGATGCTCCCCGAGATGCAACCTCGTTGTTGCAGCAAGCCATTAGCTTGATCGAGTCCCTTTCAGGCGCTCTAAAGGTTTCCCTGGGGGCACCGAAGCTGTCAAGGCCACTGGTGAGGCTGGAAATACCAGTTTACCGCAGTTACGAGGATACCATCAGCGTGACCGACTTCACTACATGGGACTCAGCGACAGCGATATGCTCGCTCGTGTCGTGCCAGTCGTGCTTACGAAGCGAGCAGCGCAGTGGTACCAGCTTGCCGGTCACCGATCCACCACGTTCACTGAACTCAAGGCGGCAATCCGTCGCTAATTTCTTCCAGTGGACTGCCATTGTAGGACGCGGCGTGAACTGGAGCTGCGCACACAAGCTCCCTAGGAATCCCTCCTAGTGTTTGTGCGGAGTATGGAAAAGCTATATCAAATCGCCGAACCGACAGCCCTGAACGATGAACACGTCGAGAGGGTTATCAGGCAGGCGCAACCCACTTTTGCGGCGTACCTGCGCGGCGCTCGGTTCCGCGACCTGGAGGAGCGAGCCGCTGAGGCGAAGCGGATACAGGGCCACATACTCGCTTCCCTAGCGTATCGCCCTCTTCCTCCGGCAAGCGAGGCTCTTGAGCCCCGCTGCGCGTGGAAGGGAGCTTCCTCTTTTTCTCGCCACCCGCCGGACGCCGCCCACGCAGTCGGAGCGGAAGACAAAGGTCTGTTGGAAATTAGCGAACGAGCTTAGGACCCATACACTTACGGACGCCACACGGCCAATGCCAGGAAAAAGCCTGCAACTACCGCCCTGAACTCCCAGGTCCGGCGGCAGGCGGATCGAGACACTCCAAGGGATGCCAATCGCGGGAAAACCCGTGGTGGGCTGCGCTGTTTTCGTTGCAGAAAAGAGGGCCACATGAAGCGCAACTGCTCCCAGCCGCCGGCGCAGTTGGGAAACGCAGGTGCCGGCCGAGCGGGAAAGCCCGTTCGGCCGAAGTAATTCTGGCCCCTCCCTAGGCCGCCCGGGTTACCCCGTCGGAGGGCCTGCTCCGTTCATCAGTGTCGTTATTGCGGGCCGAGAATCCCGGCTTTATTGGACACGAGAGCTAGCGCTTTGTTTGGAGACGAAATGTTGTACGTCTTGCAACAGCGTTCTGTTCGCCTCAGGGAGTGCCGAGCTGCGTTCAGCCTTGCCAGCGGTGTTGCGCGTGCCGGCGGCGCCGCAAGGTTGACAGTTCGATGGTACGGGCGGAGGAGTCGATGTCGTTTTATCCGCCTGCCAAGCCAGAGTGTCCCCGTGATTTTGGGCCGCGACTTTCTTCGGAAGTCCAGAATTACGATCGACATTACGATCCCGCTTTCTGACCCCCGATGCAAACCCCCACGCCGCCGCCTCGACATGCCCACGCCTCGGGCGAAATAAGACACTGAACAGAGACGACTGAAACTTTCGAACACCGCATGACCGCATCACGCGCAGAGGTATTGCGGCCGTGTCAAAGCAACACCGACTAGGCAGAGCAACGTCACCTAGACTGGAAATAATTTCCTCTAGGTGGCGTTGGGCAGAGCCGTCGGGACGGACGGAGAAAGAGAAGTGGGGCAGCGAGAGTCCCAAGCCGAAATTCGCCATAAAATCACCATGTCGCCATTTGTGATTTTCGGTCGCCACGGGCCTCTCAAAGCCGCCAATTTGGCGAAAAGTCGCCACCAGTGGCAACCCTGTGCTGCGCCTACTTCGGCGTTGTCCCTAGGCGCTCAAAAACAAGCCCAGTGACGTCACGTTTTGATCACGTGACCCAAGGATTTCTTTCCTCCTTTTAGCCGCTCCGGAAACCAGTCCCCGAACGCTAGCGCCGCGAGGGAGTTAAGCGGCGGCAAGCGTAAACACCGCCACTCACGCCCTCGCCCGTTGAATTCCGGGCGACGCGGCAGGCCGCACCTTGCGTGCGCTCTCATCCTAATAAAAGAACGAAGTACTTCATATAAGCTGGTGGTCTGTTCACGTTTTATACACTAGGGGACTAGTGCATAACACGTTGGAGCACTAGTTAAGCACTAGTTATGCGCTTATGCAGGAAACGACAGACTTTCAACAAGTCTAAATCCTTACCTATTTTCCTCGTTAACTCTGCATTCCAAATACGGTAAGGGTCGTGTAAAGCGCTTATATGCATGCCAGTAGCATTACATGTACCTCAACGCACAAATTTCAGTGTTGCGCAGGTACCCAAGCCCAATGATGGTGGCTCATTTTGCGAAGTTTACAAACAATTTATAAATTTATTAGATATGACGTCATACGTACTGCACACAGGAAAATTCCTCCTCCTCAGAAATACACTGCCGAGGAAGAGAACGGTGCAAGTACACAGGAAATATTTGGATTTTCGTGATATATGAACTCATGTTTTCCCCTTGTTATTATCTGACATTGGTACCTCCTCCCTCACCCCACCATTAAAAGCACGTACTGTGCGCGCACCCTGTTGCATCCGGGAAGGCCGACCCCAGCCGAGCTCCGTCGCCTCCGACATACGTGTGGTAGCGTGGTTTGAAGTGAGCGGACAGCCAATGTTGCAGCCGTGAAGAAGTCCAGAAGCCGTAGACAAACGTAACTGTTTACTTCATAGCGAGAGATGAGCCGAAGCCAAAAAACAATGCCCCGACGGGCGAGGTTACAGTACAGGACTCGAGCAGAGTGACAGCATTGATCACTGCTCAAACAGGAATGAACTACAGCGCTTGGGGGGTCTTATTTATACCCAAAGCGCCAACGGTCAAAACAAGCGTTCCCTCTAGATTGTGCACACGTCACGAACGGCACAGACACACACAACACTCTTTCCAGAGTTTGTGAGCAGTCGGTAGTAGCGGCGCACGCTGTGTCCGAGAGAGGGGAGAGAGGAGGTCTCCGCAGCGGTCGCGGGGCTTCCGTGTCCTTGGGCAAGTCTCGGCGTGTTGCGTCGGCACGCCACCAAAGTTTGATCGCGCCGATAGCGAGGCGCCACCGATCCAGACGTGTAGCGATGCGTTTGAATTGTCGGCTGCAAGCGTGAGTCACCGACAGGGGGCCTGCTTGAAAGGCGCACGTAGTGGAGGCTTCGCCGCACAGCAGAGGAGTGTTGAAACAAAGCCCAGCGGCGGGCTGATTCGTAACAACCCCTAAACACATCAATCACGAAATCCGGGAATTCCAGTGTAGTAATTTATTTGTGGGCATAGATGCTGCGCCGACGGAAGCAATTCCACCAATAAAACGCTCCATGGCAGAATTGGATGAGTTCTGTGGCTGGTCTCTTTACGACTGCATTCGATTTCAGCTTTTTACAACCGTCCGCACGGTTTCGCTCGTAGTTGTATGGTTCAGAGTGAGCCTGCAAAACAAATTACAATTCGTTTTTAACAGACAGGCAAAACAAAAATGAATCTCGGTCTCTGTCATTAAACAAAAACTTCATTGATGCGTGCAGTATGATTCCTGGAAAGAACTAGCAGTGACTTTTACAAAGCAAATTTTTATCAGCTGAGCTCACGAAGAACCTGGTCTGTAAGACGTGATTTTATAGCGGGCGCTACAGATTTCGTTTCATCAAAGCTTTGTAGCCAAGTCGTGGTTTCGTACTAGGGTCGAAGGGAATTATCAGGTAATATGGCCACGACACTGCGCAATAGCGCTTGTTTTGATTGTCATCTAGAAGCCTCTGTTTCGCAGGTATACAGATGGTGATTCACGATACACACTAAGCGAGCGCAGGCCGAGGCCCGTAACATTGCACAATTCTCCCAGGAACAGCGTAAGTTTTGTGCTCAAACGCTGCAATTGCGGAAGAGGCACGCAAATAAATGTCGACTGAGTTGTGGAACGCGTGCACGAATAAGTAAGCGCAGCAGCCAGGGTAAAACTTTTCCACGCAAAGAGAGAGAGAGCGCGCGCGCGCGAGAGAGAGAGAGAGAGAGAGAGAGAGAGAGAGAGAGAGAGAGAGAGAGAGAGAGAAGGCTCTTTATTGAAAAAAATCAGAGATTTTCGCGGGCTTTTGCTATCACCTACATGCTTCTCTGCTAGGGATTGGAAATGTAGGGAAAAAGGCCCTAGAAAGAGGTGGGAAGAAAGAAAAAAAAAAAACAAACTACAGGCGTGGCTTGACGTGCTTGACGGACGATTTATCAATTTGCGCCAGAGAATCCACAATTTTAAAATGTGACCAATGTCCTCCAAATAGGAAAACAAACTTTTTAGAGCCTGACGCTGCTTTGGGAGGCAGAGTTACCGGCCCTTATTCTATGCGTTCAATATCTTCAAAACACAAGAAAAACGGGATCTTGATGCCAAGTAGGCCACACATTCTAATAAAATATGTTCAAGAGTTTCCACAGCAGAACAGTTGTCGCAGTACGGGTTGGTAGTCAGTTCGAGGCGAAAAAGGTAACTGTTGGTGAAAGCCGAGCTCAGTCGTCGGCGATGGTACAATGTTTCTAGGCTACGAGGGAAGTCTTGATTTCAACTCAAGGTCAATCGCGTGCAAAAAGACTTGACTTGGTTATTCGGCTGGTTACACCGTAGCCGGTTTATTTGTTACAGCAAAGCGATGCGCCACGGTAGGAGTCTCTGTTTTTGTAAATAACACTTCACGGTATTTTCGGTGGTTAAGGTCCATACAGGCCGCTTCATCGGCTTTTTGATTTCCAATAATACCACTAAGGTCAGATATCCTTGTCATTTTATTCTGTGTCCAGTAATGCAAGTGAGGTGCTGAAGGTAGGAGACATCGAAGGCTGCAGTATGGGGAAGGGGGGGGGGGGGAGACCTGATCCTCCTTGACAAAACTTGTAGAGCCGCCTTGGAGTCTGTAAAGATGCTCAACTGATGCGGCTCGTGGCGTAGGATGTAAACAATTGCTTCTTTAAGGGCATAGAGCTCAGCCGCTGTAGATGACGTTGGTCGCTCCAGACGAAATGAAAACATTTCACCAGTAAGTGTCATGTGTGTACTATTATGGGCAATATGAAAGGGAACACGGGAACGCGCAGAAAACACCCTCAGACCCAGCTATGAGTGGTACGCAGCGGCCGCCGTGGGAAACAAAGTGGAAAGGGGGAGGCTGTTCTAACAACTGTTCGCATTCTCGCCGTGCGTCTTATCGGCTGTCGGACGATACCTTATTATCGGCGAAATGACGTAAGCTGCTGCTTTGATGAAATTCCAGCGTGGTGGGAGTGCCAACCGTTAGTGGAAGAGCGCCCACCTTTCCCCTTTGTTTCTCACAGCGCCATCCGCGTGTCGCTCCGAGTCTGTTTCGAGGATGTTTGCCACGCGTTCCTGTGGTCCCTTTCAAATTGCTCATAATAGCACATTCCAGATGAAGAGCTTTGCGGGGGTGATGATCCATCCGTAAATGATGTCACATAGCCAAAGATGACGCAGGGCTTGAAGGATTGATTGATTGAGTCTTTTTATTGGAGCAAGTAGGGCGTGTGCCGTACGGTGGGGAGAGGAATGGAAGGAAGGGGATTACTAATCAAGGTCCGTATTCAAATATGGGATTCGTGTTAGGGGGGCCTGAAAGTCTTCACCGGAGTCGGCCCCAGTCAGACTACTCGCGCCAGACCACTCTTAACTGCAAAAGCGGCAGTTGTTCGTAATAAAGATGCGTCTAATCCAGTATGTGATTCATGTTGTAGGGTGTCGGGATTAATGTTTGTTAAGCTCTCTGGGCGATGTTTGGCAAAGTGTGGGCACGTCCACACAAGGTGGGGGAGATCTGATTTGACGTCAGTGTTGCAGTAGGGGCATCGTGGGTGTGTGTTGGGGCATCTTGTCCATTTCTGGTTAATGTGAGGAGTGTAGGCGGCATCTGCGCATAGCTTGTTAATGAATACTTCCTCGGATCTGCTGCAGGAGACAATGTTGGCAAGATACCCAGAGGGTGTAACCTGTTGGTAACGTTGTCTTTTACGTTTCTTTAATCGGAGAAGTAGGAGGGCTGGAGGAGTAGGTGTGGAGGCTGAAAGGGGAACCAGTGGAGGCGTAAAGTTCAAACACTCCTGTGCCGCCTCGTGGGCCGACTGGTTCCCTGGGCCGGCCTCCTCGTGGCCTGGAATCCAGTCAGTTCTGATGTGCACGTTGTGGCTTTTGATGAGTTATTTGTGTAAGATTATAGAATTACCGAGCGGGTTCAGGGAGAGTGGCTTGCGAAGTTCTTGAATTGCTTCGAACGAGTCCGTTAAAATCCATATTTTGGCTGGTGGTCGGGTATTGAGGTCGTAGCAAATATGATTGCAGTTCGCCTTCCAGTGCAGTTGCACCATCGTGTCTGAGGGAGACTTGACCTCCAAGGGATGGGTTTTCAGGGCAGGTCCATGCTACGCCAATATGCGAAGTTGCCACACTGGCGTCGGTATAGGTGTCGATCTCATTGGGAAGTTTGGACTTCTCCAAGTGAAGGCTGCGTTTAGATCTTGTTGCCGTTCTAGAGCGGGGGATGGGTTTGGTAAGATTGCTGGTGATGTTTTCCGAGATTGTCCAGGGTGCTAAGGGATGGGAAGGTCGATGACAAGGATAGGCTTCTGCTCGTCCCATGCTGTGAGAAGGAGCCCTTGTCGGGTGAGCCCGCGCTTGGTGTCTGCCTTTCACGAGTTTCTTTTATGATGATGTCTATAGGAGGGAGCGCAACTGCTCGCTCAAGAGCTTCCGTTTTTGTATGTTTTGGGAGGCCTGTTATGATACGCAATGTGGCTATATGGAGCACCCGAAGGTGTTTTCTGTTCGTTTGTTGAGGTTGTATACTGGAGCTCCATATGCGAGAGTGCCGATTGCAACTGTCCGGGCCATGGAGAGGTATGCCTGTTGACTTGCGCCACCATATTTGTTAGACAGTCTCGCGATTAATTTGAGCATGAGTTTCCATTTCTGTCGTAGTTGCTTTAACCATATTGAAGGAAAAACAAGTTTATTGGAGCGAACTTGCGCTCCCCTAACAACTCAAATAATACACAGGCGGCGAAGCAGAAGTCAACAATGTGACGTGCACAGGCGAGTGTCGGCGAATTGAATGCCGCGGCGTCTGCTCTGAGGGCATATATCTTCCGGCGCGGGTGTTTTTCGAACCGTTGATTTACATCGAGCACACTATAGATCAAAGAAGATTATTCTAGGCTGTTGACGTTAGTTCGAAGCGCTCCCCATATCAAAAGAGATAACACGTGTGGGATAAAAATATAGAATGGAACGCGGCACTTGGCACACGGATAACACAGATAACACAGCCTGGCGCAGCTGGTCGGAAAAACAAAACATAAACAAACCCAATGCATGGTTTGTGGCATTACCCCCTCTAAGAGTGCATCGACCCGATGCTAAAATAAAAGACACTCAGAACAAACAACAAAAAAGCCCATCATCTTGCGTAGTAAGGTTTCAGGCGAACCACGTGAACGACTTCAGGCCGCGTGCGTCGTCGTGATGTTCCGGAATCACCATCATTAGGGATCACCGCGTAGGTAAGTTGGCCAACACGTTGTAGAATCCGATAGGGTCCGAAATACCGTCGCAGAAGCTTCTCACTGAGTCCGCGTCGTCAGATGGGATTCCAAACCCACACACGATCGCCTGGGTGGTACTCGGCGTCTCGGCGTCGGAGGTTGTAGCACCCGTCATCCACCAGCTGCTGGTCCGTTGTACGAACTCGAGCGAGCTGGCAGGTTTCCTCCGCATGCTGAAGGTATCCTTGGACGTCGGCGTTGAGGTCGTCGTCTTCTACATACGGAAGCATGGCGTCAAGCATCGTAGTCGGCCGTCCGTAGACAAGCTCGAACGGTGTCATCTGCGCAGTTTCCTGGATAGCCGTGTTGTACGCAAATGTGACATACGGGAGAACTTCGTACCAAGTCTTATGTTCAACGTCGAAGCACATTGACAGCATATCCGCGATTTTCTTGTTCAGGCGTTCCGTTAGTCCGTTCGTTTGGGGGCGGTACGCCGTCGCTCTTCGGTGATCCGTGTTGCTGTAGCGCAAGATTCCTTGCAAAAGCTCCGCAGTAAAGACCATTCCGCGGTCTGTGATAGGAATTCTGGGGCTCCATGCCGCAACACAACTTGGTTTATGAAGAGCTTCGCTACTTCTTGTGCAGTCCCCCTTCGAAGAGCGGTGGTCTCTGCGTAGCGCGTCATGTAGTCTGTCGCTACGACAATCCACTTGTTCTCGGATCGTGACGTAGGGAACAAGCCCAGAAGGTCCATTCCAATTTGTTGAAAGGGCCTCGAAGGGACGGCGATCGGCTGCAGCAGTCCGGCGGGTCTCGTCGGCGGCATTTGTCGTCGCTGGCAGTCGCGGCAGCTCCGGACATAGTGGGACACATCGGATGCAAGGCGGGGCCGTAGTACTTCGCCTTGATTTTAAATGCATAGCATTTTAGTAACTCACAATGTCACGCGGCGTTGGCGTGCGCTGTCGTAGTCCGCATGCGCGCCTTGTCGTAGTCCGCGTCCGCAGCCAGGAAGAAATAACAGTTTCCGGCGCCCGGTTTCGAACCCATGACGCCGCGGGCGGAACGCAAGGTGCCCGGCGCACAACCGACCGAGCCACGAAACCGACACAGATTTCGATGCACCGAACGCGCCTTATATCCTTCACTCATTTCTCGTTTGTTTCGAAAGCGCCACAAGTTGTCCCGCGCTTCCAAAAGATGGCGACACGGGTCCCGCGATCAAGAGATACGACTTGCCGGCGCACCCCCTCGGAAATGCTGTGCATTTGATCGTGCCCCTCGCGAGGGGGATGTCTTTTTTTTCTTCTGGAGCCTGGTTATTTGACAAAAAGCGTGCGACATATTACATTGCAGCGCTGACCAAACACGTGCTCACACATAGACTTGCAATAGGACGATGAGTTCCCGGTAGTATCGAAAGGCGTCAACAAGGACCCGTATGGTTCTTTTACAATAGTGCGAGCTGTGCCGAGATGTCCGGAAGACGGGTCGTCTTGGCACGCTTCCAAAATTTCGTTACGAAGGTCTGCGGGGATGACAAGAAGGTAATTCGGTCTTGTTCCTGGGTAGAAATTTTTCTTCACAAGGACGGAGTTTTTGAGGCTGAATGCTGGTAAGTTGCGTTTGAAGGCCCTAGGCACGGCGCCAAGACGGCCAGAGGGTTCTTTCAAATTGGCGAGCCAACTCAGCGCATGGTGGTCTGTCACAACCTTGAACGGCGTATACCTCACACGTATGGCCGAAATTTTGAAATGGCCCTATAATAGCCAGGCACTCTTTCTCAGAGGCTGAGTAGTTTTTCTACTCCTTTGACAGACCACGGCTGGCATAGGCGATTACTTTTTCGCAACCGCTTTGCTTTTGGACGAGGACGGCACTCAAGCCTATATCACTGGCGTCCGTGTGCATTTCCGTTTCGGCGTTTTCGTCGAAATGAGCGAGTACGGGCGGGTTTTGCAGGCGTTGGTGCAGCTCGCAGAATGCTTCCTCTTGGGCACTTGCCCAGCTGAAAGTGGTGTTACCTTTCGTCAAGCGCGTGAGTGGCTCTGCAATGCGTGCGAAGTTCGTGAAGAAGCGCCAGTACTATGCGCACAGTGAGTTCTAGCCGAATGCATTTTATACGTATTCTAGCACGATATGTAGTATTTCCGTCTGGGGCATTGTCTTTTTGGGGCCAATTCCAGGGTTGCGACACTGAATTTATAAGGGGGTAACGTTCCAAGGAGGGAAATGTGGTGGCATTATTTGTTTGGGCTTGCTTGGAAATAACATAGGTATATTGCAAACTGCTTGGGCGAATCCAGAGCTCGAATAGCTTGAGGTTACCCGACTTAAAAAGTGGTTCCTTAAGTGAAGCCGATGCCTCAGGTGCACACGGAAAGTCTCCTGTTGTCTAATCACGCCAAAGGCAAACAACGTGCCTCTTCAAGAGTTCCGACGCTCGAAGATCCCTCCGGAAGCCCAAGGCAGATGCGTAAATTGTTGTTCCTTGCTGCCTCGAGACTCTTCTTGCTTGTTTCTAATATTCGGTGCAGGATATGGAGGCTGCACTTCAGCAGACCATCCACATAGCTGTTGTGCAGCATAACCATTGAATGGCAATCACTGCGCCAGCGTGGACCCGCAAGACATTTCAAAACCTGAGTTACCGGAGAAATGCGGGCCCGTAACTGTTTAACCTCGGGTAACCAGGTCAAGTTGCGATCTATTAAAATTCCAGAAATCTTTGAACTCGTGCATATGAGAGTGCGCAGACTCCTAAAATCAGTGGACGACAATTCATGTTTTTTTCGTGTGAAGGCCATGGCTACGCCCTTACCGGGGGACTGTTGCAGGCCATGGTCTGCGAGGTAGCTGGATATGTTATGGAGGGCTTTCTGTAGGCGCTGCTGTGTAGATCGTCGAGAACGTGAGGCACACCAGATACAGATGTCATCTGCATATAGTGTGATCTTTACTCCACGCGGCAGGACTCGCTTGAGTGAAATGAGGGTCAGGTTGAATAGCAATGGACTTAGTACAACGCTTTGTGGAACGCCCTTTTCTAGAGCGTAGTAAGAAGTGGGGCCGTTTGGAGTAGACAAAAACGCTGCCGTCCATTAAGGTAGTCCACTATCCATGCGTATATCCTGGCCCCAAGACCATGGTCTTCAAGAGCGGCAAGGGTTGCTGCGTGGAGGACCGAGTCGAAGGCAGCTTGGATGTCCAAGAAAATGGCAGTTGGTGTGCAGCCAGAATTGAGTGACTCTTCGATAGAAGACACTAGAGCGATGATGTTATCTATCGATGATCTGTTTTCACGGACGCCATTCATTGCTCGAGGAAAAGTTTTCCTGCTCTCAAGAAACCAGATCATCCTTGAATGCATCATTTTTTCCATTAACTTTCCAACACAACTGAGCAATGCAATAGGCCGGAAAGGTGCGCAGCTAGTTGGCTCTTTCCCAGGTTTTAAAAGTGGTACTATTTTTGCTAGCTTCCGTTCCGGAGGCACTTTACCTCTTTGCCATATTGAATTATAGAATTCCAAGATACGCAGCTGAGAAGGCCGTGACAAATGAGCTGTGGTTTCATAGCTGGCGCCATCATGGCCTGGTGTAGAGCGCTTGTTCACATCGAAGATGGCCGAAGAAAGCACTTCTGTTGTAAAAGGAAGGTCAAGGACTGGTTCCTACATTCCCGAGTTTGTAGAGGAGGACACACGCACAAGTCGCGGTGAAGGCGTTGATTACGTTGAGAGAAGCCTGCAATATTCCTCGGAGGCTTCTTTCAATGGTGCGCGCTCGTGCAATCGACTAATAAACACCAGGGCTTTGGGGTACGGACTGCATTGCGAATGGCGTCAGTCACAGCTTCCCATAGACCGGACGCGACAGGCTACAGAACATACGTCCACAAATTTCAGCTGTCGGTCTTTTTAAGGGCCACATTGCACTTGCACACGAACTGGCTGCTTCCGACCTCAATCTCACGCACCCATTTACGCACCGTTGATTTTCTTTCACCGCCTTTTCTCCCTATCCTTTTCTTAATTCCCTTTACCGGTAGTGTATTCACTAAGGCGCCCTATTCCCGTGGCCTACCGGGCCTGATCTTTCCAGCCCTATGCAAGAGTTCATGTTATTAGCGCGAATTTGATGCTGCCGGGCACGTGGCGTGCGATAAAAAAGGACGATGCGTTGTGCGTCGCCTGCCGAGCAGCGTGGAAGTCAACTGGGAAGTCTACTTCAGCACCGCTATATTCTCGCTTGTCAGGCATCTGAGTGGCTTGCACACAAATAGCCACGTGACACGGTTGTAAATCTTCGATCCCCATTGTTCCCGCTGTTTACCCGAAACATGAATGCCTGCAGTCTTTCCCCGCAATGGGGAACTTGATGGTTCCGCTTCATAAAGGTGGCCAGATGGGATTTACAATGGCTGCATGAGTTTAGTTTTTGACGGATTCATAAGTTCAGCTTTTAGTTACACTTGAAGCAAAGTAGCCGCGTGCATATTTGCTTGCAGGTGCTCAGGGCCCAGCGCAGGAGCGCATGCAGACTGACCCAATGCCACAAATGTACCCGCCCGGAATCGGCCACACCCGTAAGTGCCAGCAGGGTCCAGGTTGATCATCGGAGTAGGCAGAGCGGACTACTGGCGGTGCGGAGGGGGTTCAATCTCCATGTCCCCCTAGGCGAGACAATTTACGCCTGTTGGTGGATCTTCCCATTCCAATTATACATACATACATACATACATACATACATAAATACATACATACATACATACATACATACATACATACATACATACATACATACATACATACATACATACATACATACATACATACATACATACATACATACATACATACATACATACATACAGCGAATCAGAATGGGAAATGAGGGGCTCGTTGAATTAAGACAGAAATCTTGACTGCCAACCCTTATTTCTACATACATACATACATACATACATACATACATACATACATACATACATACATACATACATACATGCATACATACATACAGCGAATCAGAATGGGAAATGAGGGGCTCGTTGAATTAAGACAGAAATCTTGACTGCCAACCCTTATTTCTACATACATACATACATACATACATACATACATACATACATACATACATACATACATACGAGACATCCACTCCCATGGAGTTAGATCTACCTCTTCAACTGCATGAAAGTCGAAGCCGCTGCTAACCGGAAAGCATCCTTTCAGAAACCCGAGGCGCGTCATTGGCAACCTCGTCTGCTTAGTACATAAACAAAAAAGAAACCCGTACAGACGCCTAACACTGCTTACGTGGGGGAAATATGAAAGTATCGTACTGTATTTCAGGCTTTGCGATACACTATGTGTAACGGTATCGGTCGGGATTATATTCTGTTGCCCCAATATTGTCGTCATCAAACCGGTGGTTGCAGCTGTAGCCGGCGCCTTCCTCGTCGTTCCCCGGGCGTCATTTCAAACCAAAGCTTTACTAACCCAGTCGAGCCGAGTTTCGCCGTCGTCAGCAAATTGACCTGCAATTGACGGCAGCTGATACGTAGCCTTGGCAACGCGCCACGTGAGTCGCCGCGCCGAGTGCCGCCGCCGCCACCGCCGCAGGCTTGGCGCACGGGCTCTTCGCCGCTGGGTCGCCGCCTGACCGCGTGACTCGGCGTGCGCCTGGCCATAAGGAGCGCCACGCTCGCCTAGTCAGTGCGGGCTTGGCCATAGGTGAGAGCGAGGCCGGGCCGTCTTCTCTGAGCGTTGCGCGGGAGCGGGAGGCTTTGAGCCATGGTCGACAAGCGGCATCTGGCCCCCATGGCCCGCACCCCTGGATATTTCCCGGCGAGCTGCTTCACTGGATAGGGTCCTGAATGCCAAGCTCGCGAAGCTAGCATCTGAGAATGAGGAAGTGTGTGTCTACCAATTAAAGCCTAATCCCAGTCATGTGTAGCCACCGATCTAGGCCCAGCCGTCATACCTGGCTTTACGATGAGTGCATACTTAAGTATAATAATTACAGCTAAACCATAAGTTGAATGAAAAGTGAAACTAAGGTTTAAACAGGCTAAACGAAGCTTTGGATGTGAATATCCAGGATTAGCTGAGCTAAGCCGCAGCCCTTTTTGTGTCTTCTTGAATCTTCCTCCGGAGCATAGTTCCGTGGACGACCATGTTCCCCAGCTGCCGTTAAGGTAGATGCTCCAGTGCCCACCGCAGGGGAGACAATACCGGCAGCAGAAACGGAAACAGTGCTGCGATTGCGACCTCTTACCACGATCTCTCATTGCTGGACTCTCATTCGTATAGGTTCCGGAATGGAATCTCAGATCCATATTCGACCAATTTCTCATGCGTTTAAAATTTAATGGTATTTTAATGGGTCTTTATGGTTTTACATTAAAAATGAATTATGGTCCCAGAGTAGAGTGCACATGTTACCTAGACACGTTGCACACACGTCGCTGTTGAGGAAGTACTCAGCCCGCCCGTTTTCTGTTGTTCTTGGCACGGTTTCACTAAACTTTCTGTTGCTTTCTGCTACCTGCAGTGTTAGCTGAGGTTCTAAGGGAAGGTCACACCTTGTATTTTCGCTTAACATAGCTGCCCCACCCTTACCAAGAAATGCAGGATAACGGCAACCTATTGCAGTAGCTGAGCAAGGATTGTAAGGAATAGTAGCCTGCTGATTCAGACACTGGTCGCACGAGGCGCTGTTTCGCACATACCAGCTGGACAGTAGGACACGAACTTCCAGGCGGTAAGGGAATCGAACGAAGGGCATGGAGGAAGAGAAAAGTAGTAAAAGAAAAGGACCAAGCATGCGGACGGAATAGCTGACCGACGCGCGAAAATGAGAAACCAAAAAAGTGGGTAGGGAAAGTAGGCAAGTCTGTACATCGTTGAAATTTAATCTCGCTCTAGAAACTCCTACAAGAAAGAAGGCCGACACCATGTTTCTAGATCGCGCTTGAATTTAAACCATGTATGTTCACCAACTAGCTCGTCTCTACATTTTACCCGCAGCGGTGGCTCAGTGGCTAAGGCGTTGCGCTGCTGATCACGAGGTCGCGGGTTCGATTCCCGGCCGCGGCGGCCGCTTTTCTGATGGAGGCGAAAAGCAAAAACGCCCGTGTGTGCGAGATTTCGGCGCACGTCAAAGATCCCCAGGTGGTCAAAATTAATCCGGAGCCCTCCACTACGGCGCGCCTCATCGCCGGCGCGTCGGCGCGTTAAACCCTACAATCAATCAATCAATCGTCTCTCCATTTTACTTCAGTTCTTTGTAGATAGAATGCTGGAAATTGGAAGAGGGGGAGCACCATAGATCGGAAATTGTGTGCTCTCAAAGATATCTTCAGTGGACTTCACCCCAATGCTACCAAGCGACCTATCAGCGTCACTAAATGCGCGAGTTTGGCGAATGGCAATTAGGCCCAGTATCTGAAATACCTTGTCGAGTCAGCGTCTTTGAAGAAAAAAAAAGTGGCTTGCAATCGGATACTGAGAAACAGCTTGAAAATATTTTCAATGCCTGCGAAATTCCCGACAAATTCGTGGTCTCGGAGGAAAATTGCTTCCCCGGTGCAACTGTCCTCAGCCGCACTAAACGCCGCTTTCGACATATGCACAGCATAGACTTGTTGCTTGAACGGGAAAGGAAATTTACCTGGTACCTGTAATAGACTGACCTACCGGAAATGGGCTGCGCGGGTAATGGAGAGGTGAGAAGGTTTGTAAGAAAAGAAGGTCGGATAGAATTCTGGGGGCCGAAGGGCCGGTGAAGTAAGGGCCGGGGAATTATTGATATAATGAAACCCCGATATGCGACTTTCACGACACCCACATGTTGAAAGAGAAGGTCTATACAAGTTTTCCACGAGGTGGATGCGGATTCTAGTGAAACCCTCAGGTGTACGGTGCATCTCCTCTCAATTTCTTGCACAAACTCTGGACTTCGTCGTATATACTGGTTGAAACCCCCATCAAAAGGATGGGATCTTCTCGATTCCGACATTGCACTGCATTTTATGTAAACTCCACAGCCTCCTTGGCCGTACCGTAAGGGGAGATGTACGCTACTCTCATCTTCGTAGCCTGGCCTCGTGTACAGATGGCAACACTAGCAGCCCGGTTTCCAGGGTGTTTTTGTTTTGCGTTAACAATGCCGAGACCGGTTTGGGGAATGCGCTCTGCCGGATTATTCCATGTTTCACGCAAACAGAGGAGCTCGATTGTCTGCAACGCCGCATATAGCACATTAGCACAGTTCCCAACGAACTTCAGGTACATCTCTGCCAACAAGAAAGGCGCGCATGGCCAGACGGTGCCTAGCAGTGAAGACGCGCGTGCGTCTTTCCTGATGGCATGTCATTCTTTCGCTCAGGCGCGCACTCCTCTCTCTTTAAGCCTCGTTATTATTTTGCTCAGGTTGACTCCCCACATACGACGACTTTTTAGGAAGCGGCACAGCTAGCGCTCGCACGCTGGAAGAAACACAATAACGCATACGCAGCTGTGCGTTTAAAGAAAGAACAGCAAGATAAAGTACAGAACATAGCCTACAGAATCGGGCAACACCTACTCCACTTTAAAATTGTCAGCTGGGAAGTTTACAGTGAACTTCCATTAAGAGAAACTCGGTTAAGACCAATTCTCGGTTATGGTGAACAACGTGTGAACGTTTGTTTGGCTTTCCATAGACCCAATGAAAAGCAAAAATCCGCTCACGACGAGCAGCCTTGCACGTACTCTTCGGTTAAGACGAACAACTTTCGGGTTGACCCCCACTGCTGGCGATTCGGGGTAGCGAACATGGCAGTCTTGGCGGGGGGCGACGGAGCATTTACGCAACTAGCCCACCCTTCAACCCGCGGAGCCAGCGGCAAAGCAAAGGGAAAAAAAAAAAGAGCTAGAGCGAGTTTTGTGGCCGCTCTGCTCTGAAGGAGAGAGGCGCAAAACTAGAAGGATAAAAAAGGTAAAAAAAATGGTTGTGGCTTAGTTCAGCTAACCTTGGACACAGTGAACTAGAATATTGTAATAGTGGCAAAAGCGGCACAGGGAAATTGAAGCCAGAAATACGGAAATTCGCTAGGGGCGCTGCTGTGGAATGCTGGACGGGACGTAGTGTAGTGGATGGAGTGTCCGCCTTCTAATCGGCGTTCATGGGTTCGAATCTCGGTGTAGAAAAATCAGTTTTTTTTGCATATGCATGGAGCGCATGAACAATCTGCTTAATTAAAGCACACTCAAGGTCAGGATAATATGTACTTTTCCATAGCAGAGCTGTATTACGTTAAGATTTCATACATTTTTCGACGCCCTTGGTCGCGGGCATTGGACGCCGCGGCGGCCCTATGGACTCCCCCCCCCTTCCCCTCGTATTCACGGAGACTTAGTTTGTTCTCTCTCTCTCTCTCTCTCTCTCTCTCTCTCTCTCTCTCTCTCTCTCTCTCTCTCTCTCTCTCTCTCTCTCTCTCTCTCTCTCTCTCTCTCTGTATGCCCTTTCATCAATATGCCTTGCGGCAAAGCCAACTTTATGCGCGTGTTTTTAAAGCACGAGGCGCCAAATACAGCGAGGAGTTCGTGGCTGTGCGTTTATTTTTTGTTTTCGCGCGGGCTTATAGCAGCTTCAGAGGCTCTAAATGTGTTTGAAGCGCGAAGTGCCCAGAAAGACGCGTTTTAACCCGGCAATAGCTTAAGGAAACAAGCAGCGTGTGACGTGTAGGAGACTGATCGAATGCGGAAAGCGGAAGGGGATCGGGAAGCAAATTTCGAGTACTCGGGGCGGAATCAAAGTGTTCCATATAAAGATGATTCAGAACATCAGAAGAAATTTTAAACAAAAATAAAGCACAAAACTATAAATGAAACCAATTCAGCTTTAAAAAAATTTCGTTATGCAGTCGGTGTGCTCTTCAAGCCA
Source organism: Haemaphysalis longicornis (assembly GCF_048455015.1). Lineage (NCBI taxonomy): Eukaryota > Metazoa > Arthropoda > Arachnida > Ixodida > Ixodidae > Haemaphysalis > Haemaphysalis longicornis. The sequence goes on from NW_027526203.1 coordinate 172,139,091, forward strand.
TCTAATCGCTTTACCTTTTGTTTTTCTTAACGAGGATTATTTCATTGGCGCTCTTTATTGCAGATATATTTGTACCGCTAACACGAACGTTTTGTCCGATGACGGATCAAATTGTGCAAATAATAAGTGAGAAAATAAGTGAGAAAATAAGTCTCGGTCGTCGTCATTAGGATGGGCGTGCCAGTATTACATCCACTCCCGAGAAAACCAATGATTCCGGGAAATAGGGCGACCCCTGCACAATTATTCCTTCATACGGCAGAGCCATCATGCTTTTTGTGTATTCGTCCAGGAAAAAAAAAAAAAAACGCGCACGCCTGATACGTGATGTCAGAAGAGCTCACTAGTCTGAATACGTGTTTGCGCTGAGCCACCATTGCTGCGAAAAAGCCTGTTCTTTCCCTTCCACTTTTTTGTTTCAATGCGAGAACGAATGCCACAGAAAATGTAGTCAATCTCGAATGAGAGCTTCACAGACGAGGTCTTCGGATCCGCGCATTTTCTCCAACGCGCAACTTTGAGAAGCGAAAGCCATTCCAGATGCTGCTCGGGAACAGTTCACTGAAATATTCCAGTCCTCTTACAAGTAGTCGCATTTGGTAGGGAAGACAGGAATTAGCAGCTGGGGAAAGCGTACAACCGTCATCTCTGCTTACGCCCCACTGAACCGCTTTGCCTAGAGCAATACCTATACGAGGCCCTATGCCGAAAATTTAATGGGTAGCATTCTTTGCCGAGGTATACCCCGCAGCCAGCACCGCGTAACGCCCTGCATTTTTTCAAAAATGCAGATTTTGCGGAAAAATCAGCTTTAATCGTTACAATAGCGTAAACGGGAATAATTGCTAGGACAGCATTTTGAAAAACAAAGGATTAAATAAAAATAAAAATAAAAATTTCACAAAAATGATCTCACAAAATCAAAAATGTGCATCTTATACATCTCCTCCCACAAACGAAGAATAAACTAAAAAAAGCCCGCAAAAGAGCGTCAGAATTGCGAATAAAAATAGCGTAAACGGTCCAATTTCGCAGTACGCCTTGCATCTTTGGGAAAAAGAATTACCAGCGGACTAAAGCGCTTCATCCCTATAATTCTATAAATTTACATTATTCGCGAAAAAAAAACTTAAAAAGAATAAAAGAAACCAACGCCTCTCGCTTCTCATACTCATATTTGGCTGCAAAGAACTCTTACTCTACACAAGTTGCATCACAATGCTACGCATTAGTAGACAATTCTGTGAATTTCTGCAGATTTTTTTGCTGTCATTAGTCATTATAAGCATTGAGTCAGTCGGTGTTCAACAAAAAGAATTTGCTTTTAATCGTGTTTATGGGTTTCTAAAAAAGAAAACAAACATGTGCATACGCCGGGATTCGAACAGAGTGACAGGCGGTGACGGTATCCACTACGCTATGTCCCCTCTAGTATTCGACGTTAGCGCCCCTTGCGGATTTCCGGTTTTCTTGCTTCAGTGCCTCCCATTGAAAATGGCCTTGCTTTTGCCACTATTACAATATTCTAGTTCACTATATACCTTGGATATGCAACGCAAAAGCTTGCCTTTGTCTGTTTGAGTGTTGGTTTCGCTTGGTTATCCTTTGATGTAGCCGTATTGCCGACCACGGCTCAAAGCCGTTCGGTCCCGTGCGACGCGCACAGAAGGAGGCCCGGCCTCGCTTTCATTCTCGGAGAACGCGGCGTTCCTCTTTCACAGCGAACGCGGCGCAAGATGAGTCACAAAGCCCGAGACAAGCCAGCGGCGCATGCGTGGGAGGCTGCGGGTTTGGTCAGCTGCCGACCAGCTGAGCGGCCGCTCCCGTCGCGGCCGCAGCCGCTACGTGAGCACAACGATTGAAAACGGGGCCTTGTGCGCAGCGCGGACAGCGGGCCCGGTGAATATGCGCTTCGAGGAGTGTGTCGCCGGGGGTGTGTTTCCGGTCAAAAGGTTGACTTACTCATCCTCCGCGAGACCGCTGGACGAAAGTAGTAAAGCTTTGCTTTAAAAAAAGCGACGACGGAGGCTTCCTGTTCGCGAACGTAGCTGCTGTCCTGACCAATGCCGTTTCTCAGCGGGAGCATGCGAGTTCGCGGCGGTTCGCGTCGCGAGTCCCACCGCGTCACCGCCGAGAAAGCGAGGGGTTCCCTCTTTGTCTCTTGCAGATTGAGGTAGTGGGTGTTTTTCTACCAGGTTGCGCACTCAAATAATTTTCATCTTTTTCCTCAGTTTTAAGTCTACTACATTCACCGTCTTGAAGCAAGATATTTGCATGCACCTGGGCGTGTTGACGATTCTGTTTTTGGGAGGGCTTCTGATAAGACGAACTTCTGATATAACGAACAAGTTATCATGGTCCCTTCGAGTTCGTCTTAACGGGTGTTCACTGTATGTCTATGAATATAGTGTACCTGCACTGCATTCAAGAGATTTATAAGAGTGCTGCAGCAAGAGCGCGAATTATAGGCTTAGCGATATAGCCAACAATGACCAATGTGCTGGTCTCAAATGCTTACGAGAACAAGGGCCGTTTATAACCGCGATTCCCGCTGTGATCAGCTCTTACTGCAGATGCTACGACGAAGAAGGTGAATGGGATGCGGATGCCAGTAGTCCCTGTGCCGCCGCCTGGATTCCAGTATAGTAAGTGAAGAGAATCTAGACAACTTTCACAAACCGATTACTAAATGTTTTTATACGAAGCGTATCTTGACGCACCTACAAAGCTTTTCCTGCGTCGGGCTGTTGGCACCGCTTTTCTTTGATTTGCTGTTTCAACGTAGCTATTTTGAAGCCAATTAAGTTTTAATTGAGGAATGTAGTTTTGTCCGAAGTGGGGCAATTTAATATATATGATGCTACCCAAAATTCGTAAGACCTGTTTGAAGAAATTGTTGAAGGAATGGCTCACTCTTGTAAAGGTTGCTGCATGTTTGGGATTGTTAACTTTTTTAGCCCCAAAGAAAGTGAGTCTTTGTGGTATGGAAGTTAATTTGCACGCATATTCCGTGCATGTGCAAGGCCTTGTCAGTGCCACATACTCGCCCTCCTCAAGGCGCCGAGGAGGCCAGCGCAGTGCGCATGTGCTTGAACATTCATGTGACTTACGTGCCGAATCATTTAGATAGACGACCTCACACGTTCACAAACAAAAACACCAAGAGGCATGCATTTTTCAGCCGAAGTTTGCACAGAAAAGCTACGACCTTTAAAAGCAACACCGCTAAATGACGCTGCGTGTGTGTCGATACTGCAGATCCAGACCCGGAGACGGTCCAGTTTATGGTACCGCGACCTGGAACACCCATGCCTTCCACCGCATATTGTAAGTGGGGAATATCCTAATGAAGAAAAATCTTAAGCCAGAAAGCTTTTTTATCGGTATTCAAAATATCTTAGTAGAACGTCAATTGGCGAATAGGGAAACCACAGTACAAAAAGTTCACTGTAGCAAATTTGAAAGAGGACAAAGCAATTTGAGAGTACCAAATAGGAGCCGATGTGTTCATTCCAACGTGACATGTATTCCACTCAAAATTTATCCCAAATGGGGCGTCATGCAAAGGGAGAATTTGATTATGATGGTTGACGTTTAATGGCGCAAGGCCGACAAGGGAAACAAAAAGGGCGTGTAGAATAAATTCCCCTTTGCCAGAGAAGAAGTTATTTAATCATCAACGGTTAAATAACTTCTTATATGGCATAGGGAGAATTTATTCTACACGTTAATATGCGCACTGGCCAATAAAAGGACTTCGTAATTCACGCTTGCCGCTGACTGTCGTCTGTGACATCATACATGAGAAATAACGACGTCAAACAGCCAAAGAACTGCAGAAATTGAGCGTTGTCAACTAGGGCGCTGTAACATTTTGACTATATACTGAAGCGCCGTGAAATACTTATACCGGTGCTTCTTATGAGCTGTCAGCACCAACTCGCAGGTTTTAAAAGTGAAATCGTTCCTTTGCTATAGGTTGGTGGACTCGCGCAGCTGGCGTATGTACACAAAAGGTAGTGGATCGGTTGGTCGGTATCAGTCGGTTGGAGCCCACAAAAAGCGTACGCAAAACAACTAACTCTATGCGCGCGCAAGTTTCCATCGGCTGCTACGCGTTCCATAGCAGTGCTTCTATCACAACAAGTAAAACCCAAATTTCCCCCGAGGCGTCCCAAATCGCGCTCCTATAACGAGCGGAACGGCAAAAAAATATCAGGTATGGGCACCGGCCCACTCCGCTCTGGCCGGAAACGAGTGTGCGCACGACGCGGCTCGAGGCTTTTCCTACCGAGCTGGTGTCGACACCTCTAAATCACGTGCAATCTCGTTTTTCCGGACGTGCAGAGTGTGGCTTATGGCATACAGGGACTTTCTCATTACCGACTTGAACGGGCCCGCTACACCACCGCTCATCCATTCCTCAGCAAAAGGCCATCTGTAGCTTGGCGGCTTCTCCAAACCAACTCGTACGAAAACCCCGCAGTGTATAGTCATTGTTATCTCGGGTGGTTTTGAGATAGATTGTAAAGATGCAACGAACAGGCCGGCTGACCGGACGCAGATATTACGTGCCCGTCCGCAGGAGTCTTGTCACGGCCTCAGAATTAATCGCTAGTGATGGGCAGTGGGAGACCGGTCCGCTCAGTTCGTGCTCGGTAGTTCAGTTCGCCCGGTTAGTCGAAGACGCTGCTGGAATCAAAAGGCTCCTGGCCAACGTCTAGGGTGGAGAGGGCCCCTGGACGACGTCTAGCCTTCATTCAAAAACTGGAGAAACAAAAGTTCGTTCTCTCTCTCCGAAGAAACATCCGGCACGTAGTCGATTCCCATTGACTGCCACAAGTTCGATTGCATGCGCACCAGAAAAAAAAATTAACTCTGAGGACACCTAAGCACTTCTTATGGGTTATGAATGCGAAAGCATTGATGTCCCATTGAACGCCTGACGTGATTTGCTTTCACTTAGCATTATCTAAGGGCATCGTCCTCATGCCTCTTGAGACGCTTTGCTTCGAGGTTCGCGTTAACGCTTTCGAACGTCTTCGACCTGTCCCCGACGACTTGCGCCGCTTCTCATTATTGCCCCATGGCTGCTGCGGAGTCACGGCTAGGAGCGACGGCGTAGAGGGACTTTCCGGCCGTCAATTGACTGGTGGATGAATAAAGTTATCTCTCCTTTTCCTCCTCATTCCTGTCCCCGAGTAGTTGGAAACTTGATGGCAATGGGGAATTTCGCTGCTTGTTTCTTCGCTCGTTTGAATGCGTTCTTCCGCTCGCTTACTTCACCTGCGGTGTAGTGGCACGCATGATGACTTTCACAACTGCGGAGTTTTAGTTTGCGCTACGGAACGCCTTGCGCTACGGAAGGCTTCCCAGACACTTTTGCTAAAAGGCCGTTTCGAGGTTTTCGACGCAGACACTTACGCCAACGCCTACGCCGGCTTTTATTCGGAAGCATTAAATGAACCATCGTGTAAAAAAATGCCGGCGTCGGCGTGCGGACTGTAAATAGCTTCTTAAAAAATGAAACCGAAACATACTCGATAGGTAACCCGCCTCCATATGAACGGTTTGACCCTTGTATTTTCTTTATGTTTTTTTTTTATGTTTTTAAGGAGTGGAAGATTGAGCAGGAGGGGGAGGAGGAAGTACTTATGCACCTGTTCCCTCTCCCTGGGTTCTTCTTCTTGGCTCCAAATAGCTTCCATAGGTCTGCATCATGTTCCGCACGGGCGACGGCTACGACGCGCAGCATAATGAAACACACCGGAATGTTTGTTTCCCTTCGCGAACCTAGCTTTTTTTCTGCATTAAAAGCAATCGCTCCCACTCGGACTCAGCCGCTCGCCCGCCAGCTGTCTCCTGGTTGTCGTGGCGACAGGTATTTAGAGACACACCCTGCAGTTTGCTCGATTGCTTGCCTTCGTCTTGCGGTAGAGCGTGAAAGCTCGCCCAACTGCCACCATCCGTCATTCCTAGGTCGTTCCCTGCAGTCAATTGGTCTCGTCGCATTTCATGCAGTAGACGACTTCCTCAGCGAGAGATGAGGTGTGCTATGTATTTTCATCGGTGCCGGATGGGTACTTCGCGTACCTGTAATATTTGTCCCATTTGACAGGGCTCGTGAAGGTAAATCTACCACCGCTATTTTATTAAAATCACGCACCCTCTGTGGCACCCTCAGCTTCCAGTGGAACCCTCAGCGTCAATCTTTATGCAGAAAAATTCGTGGCATCGCTTGTGCTAAAAACGTATCTTATGAAAGAATAAATGCGCCGCTAATATCAATTTTATTGGCAGCTGTCATGCTTCGCTGCGAACTATTTCCTTCGTAATGCAGGTAACGAACCCGAGTTGAGCTTGTATGCCGAATTTTCGTCTAGTGAAAGCTCGTTAATTAGAACTTCAATAATTAGAATTTATGGATAATTCGAACTGTATTTGTTCCGGCTAAGTCTCTATAGATGTCCACGTAGAAGATCGAAGAAAGAACAGCGCAGAAAAGAGACAAGGACAGAGAGAGAACGACAAGGACTGCGCTGAACGTGGACAACGAAGCCCGTTACCTCTTTCCTAAGGCGGCATAGGCCATCGGACACGGAGTTCCGATTATTTCAAACGTCCCGCAAAAGCTAATAATGGCGCCTTCATCTGGCCTATTTATTGACAGATACTTTTTTCGATTTTATTATCTTTGTTGACATTTTGCTTGCGGAGACGGCGCCGAGAGTGAAATTTGAGCCCGCCATGGAGGCGAGTTGCGCAGTAATGGCGTCCACTTCACGGCGCGCTCCTTCAATAGCGGACAGCTGTGGCAGGGACCGTCGATTTTCCTTACCCCAGCAGCAGTGATAACACCAGCAAGGATGTGGATTCGTCAGATTTTAGTTCTGATGGAGACGCTCTAATTCAACGGCCTCAGACTTCGACAAGTGCTGGGGGTAAGGTTCGTTTTTGAGTTCACTCTGTATTTATGATCAAAACGGGCTTCCTATCTGATGACTACGGTTTTACTTTCATGTATAGGGTCTGGACAACGTGCGGAGGACATATTTTTCCAAATGCACCGTGCCGTACGGTGTTATCGCCTCGAGATAGCCTGGCGCTCGTGTCAAATTAGCGCTGCGGAGCGACGCGCGCCGCTTCTCAAGAGCGTTGAATTTCTTTTTCTTGCTTTTTTACACCTGAAGGGATAAGACGTTTGTGGGAAAACCCAAACAAGTATGCTTGAATGCATATTTTAGAGAGACCGACCTACTCTCGAGTGGCTTACTGGAGTTGCACAGCCGTCAGGGCCGCTAGTTTGACGGAACCGCAAAAATTCAAAACTTGATGTACAGCGTTGATGTATATATTGAATCATAGGTTAGGAACGTAGGAACAACTTGTATTTCTTAGAACTCCTAAAATAGTTTTTAGGTTCAGTACAATTGCCTATACACATTGTGTGTATACTGCTTTTGTGCATTATTTTTTGTTTATTTAACTACTAAACTGTAAACAGTTGTACCTTTCGCAAAACTGCTGTTATGTGGGTGAAAAAGCAATTATAAGTTACAATTTCACGCTAAGCAGTGCTAAATGTGTCCAGTAGCTCAAGAGAAAAAAAGTTTTGTGGAAGCACTCAAAGTCGCCCGTTTTCCCGCCGTAAAGAACGATTTACTTGACAGGTATATTTATAAAATGTTTAGTTATTGGATACCTTGCTATCTTAACTAACTAACTAACCAATTAAATAACTAACTAACTAACTAACAAACTAACTACTAACTAATAAATAACTAACGTACTAACTAACGTACTAATGAACGAGCTAGCTTAAAAATCAATAGAAAATAAATAGAAAAATAAATAAACAAACAAACAAAAACAAACAAGCCAATTAGTATATGAATGTAGATTAATGAAACGCCAAGAAATTTCGCTGACGAGGCATTGTAGTCAGGCAAAGGTTAGTTATGTTATAGTTACGTTAAGCGAGCCTTCATCTGGTGTCTCAAAACGAGGTTTATTTCTAATTTATCACATCCTCCTGCAATGTGTTCGCGTGAGAAAAAAAAAGGCCGTATCTATCGCACCAACCCCGACCCCCAGCAAATGCACCCACACCGTTAGAACCGCCACGTCAGTGTGAATATACTAACTGCCGGCTACTCGACCTTTTATCGAGCGACCGGGCTAACGGTGTGGGGAAACTCTTTGGCGAGGCAAATCGTCTTTCCAGGACACGGTACCGCAGCTCTTTACTTTTATACGAGAAGCATATCTCCGCAAAGCATGGCACCTTTTTTGGCATTGTGTTTGGCGTCGTGCCTTTCCTTTGAAGCTGTTTCCCGCACCCGTTACAAAAGCATCTCGGTGTAGCAGGCAGCGGCAGCCTGCATCCAGCGGCATACGTGCGCTCGCATCTCGTTGCCGTCGTCGTCGTTCCGGTAAGCGGCGATGATATCGTTTCCTTGAACCCCTGATACGCACGGCTGTTGACGTCTAGTGCCTGTGGAAAATCGCCCAGTGGCTTAGTAACTCTATCGCGTTAATAGTAAGCGCTGCTTTGAGACGCATTTGTCTGTTGAGCGAAATCGTGCAGTGTGACTTGCACTGGCACCGGAGTAGACTATAGACCTATTTCATAAAAAGTTACAACGATGCATGGGTGCCAACAGCCGCTAGCAAACACGCGTAATGTAAGCAAACGCCCTGTAACAAAGCGAATAGAACCTAACAACAAAAAACGAGCGTGCGTCCATGCAATGCTGCTGCAGCATGCGACGCCCCAACTACTGCTGTTACGGAACTGTGTAGGCAATATTTCGGCGGAGAACGCCTAAGTTCCCTCAGTTTGTTTAGCAATATGAAGTATTTCTATAGTAGGGGAAAATGGTTGGACACAAGGTGCGTTTATATAATGCCACACGATTTGCCTTGGAAGCAAATCTCGTGGGGTTAAGTCACAGCATGATAAGCGCGAACTTGAGTGCGATCAGTTGTCTTTATTTATTTCAGTGCCACTGCCACAGCCGCAGGGTCAAGATGAATCCATGGCCTGGGAGGTGAGATTATATTTCAAACAAAATGCTTACTGCTTTCGTGGTGCCCTTACATTGATGGATTGTTTTGGCGTCAGTACTTTTCTTTGAAGCCGTTTTACGCCTCGTTACAAAAACATTTCTGCTATAACAAAGAGGGCGTACAAAAATCTCATATAGGTACGATCTTTCCAATCTACTAGCTCTGGCTGCATGGCTTATACATGTACACATTCTTCAAAACGTGGCTCATCTTTCTCATATTTGAGACAAAATATCAGGGCATCAACGAGCATCACAGATTTGCTTTTTTAGGAACTTACGTCGGGGTTATTTTGATAAGAATAAATTAAAAAACGGTATTTAAAACGCCAGTTACGAAAAGCAAAATAAGAGCAGAAAAAAAAACATTGGCGGCATATCTGCTTACTTCACTTCAAATGACGTCGAAAAAGATGAAGAAAACACAAACTAATGTGTAACACTCGAGGGTAGCGAAGCTGTACGCAACAGTAGCGTTTTTCTTCTTTTTCGCCTCACGGCGTTGTTTAAGCCTCGCCGCTGTACGAGGGACCACAGCTGGATGTTCGTATTCCTCTATCGCACACAGTTCTGCGCCGCACGTGGCCTCGCGGCCTTCTTTCGTGGCTCGCGCTTATCGCTGCGGCAACGTCCTCCTCGCCTTCCTCCGCCACGCCCGGCGCACGGGTCCCGCGCACGTCTCCTTTCCCACCTCGCCTATGTCCCTCCTGCCGCCTATCTCACCCTGTTATCGGGCCGCTGCTGCCTACCAGGAGCTTGCGGAAGGACCTGCCCTTCAGGAGAGGAATTAACCAACCTCTTGGGCGGGTGAGGAGCATCGCTAGGCGGATGTGACGTCACGTTTGCTCGCAGCGTTCCCGCGCGGTATGTTTACATTTTTCCGAGTGCTGCCTACACGGCGTACGTGCCGTAGCGATTCAAGTAGTCGCGTTAGACTTATGCGGTCGACGCATGAATTCATAAACTGGCGATGGTTGTCGCCCTGTCAGTCGTCGTTCAACAGCTCCAGCGTCTTCTGGCACAACAGCTTTGCAGTTATCTGTGGGCGTTCAACTGTCTACCATCGGCCGACCAGGTGAGTGTTTTTTGGCGGGTTTGCAATCAGGTCGCATATCTCCTACTGCAAAGCTTGCTTTCTGCTCGCGGCAGTTATATTAGCGACGTTTACGAAATTCTTAACGGCGCGTTCTCCCCGTCTTGCATTATTGTTGCTGTTTATGCTGCTCTGTTCGCGTCTGTCGGCGATCGCAAGCTGTTGGCGGTTTGTTGCACGGCGCGGGAACCCGTCTCGCCCGTGGCGCTTCTTTGTCTCTTCTTCAATGTGGCGTCATTAACATCGCTTGTTATCCTTGGGCTAACCTATCTTAATGTTGTAACGAAAATGAACTTGCTGTGCGAACTGAGCGTGACAGAACGCTGTTGGCAAGGTTTTCGTGTGCGCGTGTGGTTCGTGAGGGCGTTGTAACACGCTGCTTTGGCCTCTTGCACCTCTTTCCTGCATCTAGTACTCTTGCTTGCCAGGAGTGCCTGCCAAGGGATGGTTACTTCGTTATGTGTTTTCGTATTTAATAGTGAACCACTCAGCGTTCTATAACTGATGCAAATGCAGGCGGAACGACCCCGATAACAACGCAGGGCAGGGGCAGTGCTTGTGTGGTCTTCTCTGTCGTTTGCCCTTCTTTTCAGTCGTCGTAGATTATTTACTGTTGCGTGAACGTTGTTTGATTCTTCACGTTTCATTTTTCTCTTGCAGCATCTCCTGACTGCAGTCACGGTGCCCCTAGCCTGCGTGCAGCACTCATCCTGCCATTCTAGTGGGAACTGATGTTCGCAGGCCACTTGTCACGACCTAACGGGTTCCCGCCCTTGCCTGGCTTATAATTGATGGTATACTTCAGATACACTGCTGCGTTCTCTCTCTGCATAAATTTAAAGCGAGTGTTTACACTAACACAGCAGTGGATAACCATGAAGACAGCAGCGTGTGTACTGAAAATGCCAGTGAAAACAAAACCAAACGATCTACAGATCTATGCCAGCTTGACCATTACAAATCTTTCAGCGAGTGTCAAAGCAATGGACAGCTGGGGATATCTCGTGCGCTAAATTGTGTTCTTCTTTCTGTTTATTTTCTATTTGCTGGTATAAATTTACGAATTGATAGTATGAGTAAAGTAGACAGAGAACAAAGTGATTGCGTTGCTCTTAGAAATGCCTTACACGAAATAAAACTGCTTCCTGCGAGTTCGCACTGCTCAGTGCGGGGAAAAAAGGTTCCGTATAACAAATAATTTGGTGCACCCAAACCCATCTGTGATGAACATATGTCATGCATGGATTATTTAAGGGCATGTTATTAGCTTTGGCAACACAAGAAAGTGACCTCTTTCTTGTGCAGAAAACTAGTTTAGTTGTAATTTTGGCTCTTATCTGTCCAGTGTCAACAGGAATAGTAGCCTTGATGTGCGACTTTGCGGACACTTTCCTGTCACCTTCCTTCAATGTCACCACAGTGGTGGTGAAGACTCCTGGGCAGTCGAAATCGCATGATGACAGGCAGTTATATTCTACCACGAGAAGCGCCCTCCACAAGCCGTGAGGCCTTGCTCTGTTTTCAGCTGGGGCTCCTTTCGTTGCCAAGTGCCTTGGTCTTTTGGGGTAAAGCTCCCAAAACAGGGTGGTCTTGTCCCTGTTGGAATTGTCATGTTGATCATACTTTTCACCCACAGCTTTCCAGTTCATTTCACTTTTCTAACCCAATTCTAATGTTATTAGTGTAGGGAAATCTGGTGTCCAGCAGCTTGCGTTTCAAAGGGAATAGATGTAGCAACTACATCAAGCACTAGCTGATTCTGATGCTTAGTGGACTTTGCTGTGAGCCGTCCAAAGCACCACAAGGGGAAGCAGTGCTGGTCTTATGTAGTGTACTACTTTGGAGCTGCAAAATTACAATGCACCTTTTTTACCTCAATTTTTTATGCTGCAGTGGAAATCACGCGAATACATGTTTGTAAATGTCCATTCCACCAACAAATTCACGGCATGCCTTGACAGTAGGCGCAGTTTTATGCATCTAGATAATCACCTGTACCCATTTATCACAGGCCTGCAATTTGCACATGGTCGGATTTAAGCACCCTAAATGTGGCAAGTGTAACCGACTGTAACACACAATCTTGAAAACTCTACCTTATCAACGCGAAAGCAATAAGTGGCCCATTGACTAAGAAGCCACTATCCGCTGTCTGTACTAGCACAACAGCTCCTAAACCGGCCAGCAGTGCAAAGAGTGGATTGAGTTCAAAACTTTGGCAAGTTGAAACCACATGGGAATCAAACCCAGGACATCCCTAGTGCAAGTCCAGCACCACATCCTTGACACCACTATAGCTCAGTGGGTCTAGCTGACTAAAGGTGGACCCAGGGAGCGCATTATGACCTTAAACTGAAAAAAAAGTCCACAGGTACAAGCAACCCGACATACAATGAGTTTTAAATTTCTTGGCAATTCATTAGGCCAGCACATAGCCGTAGCATCCCCACTCAGGTGAATTGGCCAGTCACGATGATAGCTGCTGTCAGAAGCTCATGGCTGTTTCACCAATTCCCGTTTGTCTTAAAACAATGCTGCTTAAATTGCACACTGGCCAACTGCACCTCATGGAGTATATTTTACGCTCCTAGCATTCTGCAGTAGCCTTGTTTAGCGTTAAAGAACTACGTATTTGATCACATGTGAAGACTGCGATTTCTGTTAGAGCATTTTGTGCTTTCAACCTGAATTGGTTGACGCTCGTCAATTCAACACTGGCTGCAAACTTTTATTGTGGTGTAATAAACATAAAACCTGGATAGAGTAAAAATACTGAAGAGTAAATTATGCTAGGCTTATACATTGCACAGCGTAGCTGTAAACATCAAAATTCAACTTTTTAGGTTTCACGAGGAAAAGCTCAGCATAACTTGGGCCAGCTATGAAGGGTAACTGCAGTGTAGGGCTATAGGTTAAGTCAGGCCACCTATAAATCTTTGACATGCTTCGAAATCTTGGCACACAGGCATTTTTTTTGTTCTACCTAAACCAATGCTTTGGACTTTGGCGAAATGTTTTGTACGGGTTAAACTGCAAAATGCAATTGCAAATAAGAATTGAACAAACGTCTGTTGTGTCCATTCGAGAATCCAGTGCTTGCCTAATATCGAAAATTGCATCCAGCAATCGATTCAAGAAATGTACTTGTATGTCCAAGAGACAAGCTCAAATAAAAAGTTACCCTACTTCAACTGCATTCCTTGCATATTTATTTATTTGAAAATATTTAGCACGAAAACAACAGAATGGTACCAACAGGCAGTGCTGTCACTTTTCGTGCTCTCTCTCTCGTGCTGTGTTGTTTTTCCAGTTTATTAATTTTAAAAATATGCCACATTTGCCATTTTAGTTGGTTTTATTTGTTTTGATGTTATGCTGTGTTGCCAACGAAACTTTGTAAATGTCTTCCTAAGAAAAAAATAAGAATACCTAGCATTTGTAAGTGTATGCTTCTTGATGGATAGCAACTCTCACTATATGAAAGTGAAGCCAAGAAAACACCAAAGTCATCACAAACACTGAAGAATGTTTATTGACATGGCATCACATCACTTGCTGGACAAGCAACAAGGCACCATAATGCTGCTCACACAAGAGTGCGAAGTATGCGCCGTGGCTAAAACCACTTGATAAAAATACAAGCAGGCGCTTATCTGCCCCAAGGTGACCCTGAATGAAAATGTGACATGCGCAACACTGGAAATCAACAAAAGTTATTGGGTCAGGCATAAGTGAAAAGTGCGGGCAAAAGTCGAGGGCACTTTCATGTGTTGGATGACGAGACTGCTGGCACAAGACAGGAAGGATCGAAGGGTGCTAACTCAGTATTGTATGGTTACAAATACGTGCAGATTACTACTCACTGGACCGAAAGTGCTTGAAGACCCTGATTTTAAAGCAAAACTTTCTATGTCTCACCAGTGGAATATGCCATGCCAAAAAGGCATTACAGAAAAGCCAACTTTCTCTGACAATGATAATGATCGTGGGTAAAGAAGTGCAGAAAAAAAAACGCTTCCTGCAGTCAGAAACAAATCAGGACCCTCGCGGTGTGAAACCAACATCTATTCCGTGACACCATTGCAACATGGTCGAAGTAGTTTGAATCTGGATAGCGGTGCATCGAGATACAAAATTAGACAAAAATGGTGCACCTCACATTCTAATGACGACGACAGTTTGAACGCGAAGCTTTCGTCGAGCAAAATCAAGCGGCGAAGTTTCAAAGCCACTGCAATCAAAAGTCCAAACAGCATGCAAGTAAGTGATAGCTGAAACAGGCAACGTCCAAGCTCAGATGACAATCTAGCAAGAAATCCCTCGCGAGAAAACTGAGTTAAACTGAAAGACAATTTCTCCTAGACACCCTTTCCACTAACTTACAACCAAATTCCTTAAATGATCTCTTGCGTCCCTCCTACCCACCTAATTTAGCGGAGGCAGTGTGGGACACTCTCCTGCATTTCATATACCGACCCACTATTTTTCCCTTGCTATTTCCCACCCATACCCGTCGTGAACTTCAACTAATCGCTACTTCTAAGGGGGTCTGATGCACTAGCAAGAGGCCCCCGGGTGTTTTTTTTTAACAGTTCAAGAAACGTTAAAAAAAAAGCCATTATTGTCGTAAGACAAAAGCGTGCACGTTTTTTTCCTTGCAATTAATTGCAGCAACTAATGAACACATGACAGAACAAGTAACAGAGAGCAATGATGAAACTGACAACCACAGATTTGCACATAACTGTGGAGAGGAACTCTCTGGATAGGAGACTGAGCAATAGAAGAGCACAGCAGCTGCGGCTGAACCTTCCCACGCAGCTGAACAGAGACGAAGAATACGGCAAATTGACAAAATTAAGGGTTGGGAGTCTTAGTAGCCACTCTACTTTCTTATCAACCAGGCGTGTGGCTGGATGGTATAGATGAACAGCAACGTGGGAGCTAGAGGACTGCTTGCTGGCGACACTACTACCACCCAGTAGTCTGTACTCCACAGTACACAGTAGGAGGAAACAAACTGGAAGTGGGACTGCGAATTGCCATGTTGTTACAAATGAAAAAAGTGCTGCGTGGCTGTCACAAGTCAAGGTCAATCACCCTTAAGGGGAGGTGCCAAAACCCCTTAGAGAGAAGATGAAGACATGACATTTGAATCTAGTGGCTAAAAATGAACCATTCATGTAGCACCCCACCGTAAAAGGGGATTGATCTTCACTCATTTCCTGAAATAAAGATTAAAAGCAGTTCATCAAGGGCAGTTGCCACCAGCACCCTAGAGTAGTATGGTGGAAACACACCACAATCTTTGCTTTTGGGAGGTCTTTTACCGGGCTGTCTACCAAAAAACTCAAATTCTTTTTTTCTAAGTGGGCACCTGGTCTTAAACAAAAAAAAGCATGGTTTTTACAGTTAGGACGATAAAAATTGGGTGATGCATGTGGTTTTTCATTGAAATTGTAGATATGAAGTTTGTTTTCTGTGTAAAACAACTACATTAAACTTTATTTGGCTTCTATGTTTGATTTTTTGACAGCCTTTGTAAAAAAACTGCTGGAGGAATGCAGCTGAACAAGGTACCGGTGAACTGTGCACAAATCAAGGACTGACTGCCATAAGACTAACATTATCATTATATATGGTCTGTAGCAGAAGTGACAGCTGTTTGAAGTTTGGGCCTGGACGGCAACACCAGTTTTCCTGGTTCCCATTTTCTAGGCCCAAACTTCACATGGCTGTAACTTCTGCTACAGACCAGATAGAATGATAATGCTAGTATTATTGCACTCCTTGACTTGTGCACAGTTAACTGGTACTTTATTCAGCTGCGCCCCTCCAGCAGTTTTTTTATAAAGGCTGTCATAAAATCAAACATAAAAATCCAAATAAATGTGAATAGAGTCGTATTACACAGAAACAAATTTCATATCTACAGTTTCAATGAAAAACCACATGCATCCCCCGATTCTTATCATCATAACTGTAAAAATAAAGTTTTTGATCAAAAACTGATGTTCCTTTCTAACTCGAAGCTTTCTGGCCAGCTCCGGCCTCGAAGGTCAGCTGCGCCTGATCAAAAGGACTGTCAACGCGGCTTGAGCTCAAGGCATCCTGGAATGAGGACACCTCTCTGAAGCATTTTGCGCATTTAATTAAAGTTTATTCTCGCTCTCTCTCTTGCGACTTGAGTCAAAGTCCAAAATCTAAACTGCTTCGACCGTATCAGAAGGGCGCAGTCTGACAGACAATGGTTTCATAATGCAAGGGACACTGGTTCCATTATGACCATGGAAAGCGTTTTTTCTTGAGGTGCATGTGCTTTTGCTTATCATCCTCATCGCTTTGTGAAAATCACTGTGTAAAGTTAGCTTTCCTGCAGTGCATTATGTAGCCACATTGAATGCAATCAGTGAGGTCCTGAAAGCTTCACTTTAACAACAGGAGTTACGTGCTCGTCAAGACCCTCATCTCACAGCAAACTTCTCTTCACCAGCAGGCACAGGCTAGAGCCCAGTCAGCAGGTGCTGCAAAGACATGATGAGAGTATTTAAGCACGAACCTCAAGATGGAAAGGAGGCGGAGCAAAGAGTAAGAAAAATGCATCAGGAGGAGACTGCAAGCTCTGGGATGAGCAAGCTAGGTGTGGTGCTGTCAGGACACGGTGTCGCAACCCAAGCCTGGGAACAAGCAGAGCCAATAGCGCAGTTGTTCCAGCCTCCTCTGGAACAGTGATTCAGCTGATACGCCAATGACACGCCAACAGTGACACGCCAATTTATAGTTATATTCTATATTTATATTAAATGAAACCAGTGCACATGATGCCATCTCCCGAGTTGTGCCATGCTTGCACCGCTCACCCCCTTGCTGGTAGCCATGTGCTCGTACCGTGGTCAACCTCAAGTCTTCACCCCTTTCCTTTGAAATCCTTTGTGTGCACGCACAACTCACCACATGCTGTCGAAAAAGAAGAAATAAAAACGTGCATCACTAGAAAGCATAGCTGCTACCCCAGCAACAAGTGGAGGGGGCACCCTTTTGTTTGTTTTGCCCGAGACGACTGTCCAGAATGGCGGATTACCAGCCCGCGCATGTGCAGATTGCTAATAGAAAAAGGTCCATTACCGCAATCTCATGGAGTCCGACGTATCACAGACGCTGCGGCACATACATGGCGGCGCACACACAGGGTCGCCCACTTGTGGGCCACACCAGTGAATACAACCTATGAAGTGCTATACCCACCACCGATATAGCATTATCTAGCTGCAGTCAGCAACACTTTTTTATATGTTTACACGTACTTTCAAGCGTTCGGAGGGTCAAAATGGCTGCTTGTCACTGCTTCTGACCGATCATCCATGGGTCGATCCCACCAATCTGGCTATTCGGGCCGGGGCTGTCAAACTGGCGTGGCAACTTTCTGATCGCGGCGTTAACACGCCACAGTGGTTCGAACACTTGCCCAGTATGAAGGTAGCTATTTCTGTCGTCGTTGGTTTGTCGCATAATGCATGCTTTACTGATGTTTAAGTGCAAGACCTGGCAAGCTTCTCTAGCTCGCCCAGAATTTCTCGATACGCAACTCTGAGCTGACGTGTGAGCACATCTGTTTGTCGTGTGGTTCCTTGTTAATGAGCCAGACCATGCAACTGAAGGGTGCGAATGCAGATTTGATGCTTTCAGCGCATTTCACTCCTTTCTTCGATCAAAAAGAGAGAAACTGTCAGTAATGCTCGTAGAAAGATGGGGCGAGTCAGAAATGCTGCTTGGACACTTCCTAGTACCATATAAATAGTGTACTTAATCTTACCGAGAGCCAAAGCATCATTTTAGGTTGTAGTGAAGCAGACCAGAAAACACCCCTGCCCTTTTTCTTGTCCTTTCTCTTTGAAGCACTCCTTTGTTTATGTATTGAAAACCAATTTGTGCAGCGGCACACTTCATTAGTTATTTGTGTATATGGCTAATTTTTTACATTTTAACATTTATATGTTCTCATTGTAATATGATACTAATCTTGATCAGTGCATTTTTGAAGCAGAGGTGGTTTTCTTCAGGTGGCAGTTCCTTTTGTCTACAAAAAAGGAAATCTGTTTTAAGTAAGGAGGAAAAAGGTTCACGTCAATTTATAAAGCTGAGACAAAGATTATGGCAGTCACTACACGTGCTGCGGTTCCCGTAGGGCTAACAAGCGATTTGCAAAAAACTGGACAACACTTCCCATGGTGCGGAAACCGAAGATGTACTCCTGCAATTAAAACACGGAATTATCGCTGCCCCTTCAAAGGTAGATAATTGAGCCATTTTGGCACTTGATCTTTAGAAAGCTTTGATCGCGTATCACACCAGGCTATTTTGTGTAACGTTGCCACTTTCACTCCGTGTCGCCGCACATACAACTATATCCGTAACTTCCTTTCGAACCGCACGGCTGTTATTCAGCTCGGTGACCTACAATCCGACACTATCCATTTCCCAACCATTGGCACGCCTCAAGGTGCAGTATTATCCCCACTCCTATTTAACATTGCCCTAATCCACCTTCCCAGTAAGCTCGCCGCGATCCCTCGCTTACTCCACAGCATATACGCCGATAATATTACGCTGTGGACCACCAGAGGCAGCGACTTTCAAATCGAGGAGGTTCTCTAACAGGGAGCTGACTTAGTTACCGCCGCCGCGCAAGTTGGGCTTGGATGCTCACCTGAAAAATCTGAGCTTTTAATCCACCCCGCCAAATCAACCGGCAACCCGGCCCAGACACCTACCATTGAGGTCCGCATTGATGGTAGGGATGTTCGCCAAGTGGAAGTCCTGAAAATACTTGGGCTCTGCATACAGCGCAATTTCGCAAACATTAAGTACCTAGCACAGCTGAATTCTCAGGTGAATCAGACGATCGCCCTCATCCGCAGGATTGCTGCCCGCAACAAGGGGCTCAAAGAAACGGAGCGTATCCGGCTGATACAGGCATTTGAGCTCTGCCTTCTCACTTACTCCCTCCCGTATCTCTTGCCCTCGCGTACCGAACTCTCTAAAGTCAACTGCCTCATTCGAAAGACCTAAAAAACGGCGCTACAAATCCCTCAGAGCACTACCACTGCCAGACTCGAGAAACTCGGCATTTACAATACTGCGGAGGAACTCATTGAAGCCCACCTTATCGGTCAGCTAAATAGGCTCTCATCCACCCCCACCGGTCACACTCTCCTTGTTACTCTTAACCTTAAATCACGCCGCCAGCTCCCCCCCCCCCGCACACCCGGATTTATCCAACAGGGAAGAACGGCTATGGCGACTGGTGCAAACCCATACCCTCCCATGTCGCTACCACCTGCACCGTATTTATCCTTCCGTCTACCCCTCCACCAACTGCACGGCCTGTGGAGCAGTGGAAACACTGGACCATCTTCTTTGGAACTGTCCCCACAACCCCTATCCTGTCTTAGGAGACGGTGGGCACTGGGCTGAGGCACTGGGCAGCTTCGACCTGTCTACCCAGCGGGTGGTGACGGCGAGGGCTGCTGCGGACACCGGTACACCGGTCACCACGTCCCCTAAGGGGCCTTTAAAGGCTCAATAAAATGTTTGTCCTCCTCCTCCCATGGTGCGGTCACATGCGGTTTTGCACAGATGGCATCTGGCCCCATTTTGTCTGACTGGCAATGAAAACTGCCTGCTTCAAAATAACTAAGACATTTTTTAGCCACATTTATATTCAGGCAGAAAGTGCTGTGCAGCCATTGCATGTAATGTTGCCTAGTATGAAAAATTGTGCTGAATAGGTTTCTGAGGAAAGCTGGTTTCGAGAATTGCATTGTGCCATAGGACAAAACAAAATTAACTATAAATGAAAAACAACACAACAAAAGTCCTGAGTTTTGCCATGCATATTTTTGTGCTCCTTTTCTATCATGTTTACAACCAACATTACCATACTGTTAATTACATTGCACTTTTGGTCTCATAGGTCACCCAGAAAGGAAAACAACTGAAGTCGATTAAGTAGTGTAAGGAAAATTCACTTTATATTGTAAAACAACAACAGTATTAATGTATTCTTGAAAGCGTAAGAAACAACAGCCTCGCCTGGACCTTTTGCAAATGTAAAATAGTTTCTTCTTGTCTTTTTTTATTTTATGGTGAAGGAATGGGGCTGCTTCTTTTCCTGCAGCTTGTTAAGTTGGCCAATTTTTATGTGATCAGGTATCTAAGCATTCAGGAGTAGACGTGTCCTGATCAGGTATATCTTGAGTCCAACTGAGTAAAGCGTATTCTGATTTTTATCATGCTAAGGGTCATATTCCGAATGCTCCCCATGAGCACAAACGAGTTGCAGTGAATGAATGAAGATAGCACGGAATTCTTTTATCAACACGTAAATGCCTAAGACTAGTTCACATACTTGAGCAAATCACAAGCACGGCATAAACTTAATGCGGTTGCCCAGCAGTTGGGCAACATGCCACTATTTAAACTAAATGCATATGCTACTCGATAGTTTCCCTCCATCTTAGAGACTGCCTTTTCCATGTATTTTCTAGTTCATAAATATACCATAGAATGCTTGGCTGCAGCAGCTCTCATAAATTACAAAAAGACAAGAATAAGATGGGCATTGCTTCCACAGATGATCCCTTTGTATCATTCCTGACATGAAATAGCCAAGAGAATCTTTTGACCTTGGTAACAAATTGCTTCAAAGCACAGTGCAAACCGTGATGAACAAACAGCATTGCGTCAGGTGCATAGCCTGCGACACTGTGTAGCTGAAAAAAATATCTATGTCTTTCTGCTTCATTTTCCTGTGTCTACATATGCAAAGTGCCTTTATTAACAATAAAAGCAGGGCGGTAGGAGGGGTGTAAAACGTTTAAAGAGCTTACGGCAAAATAATGTGACACGCTTTTTTTAAACATTATGTATGAGCTGCCTCACGTAAGAGGCATTTCTTACAACATTCTTAGCCCTGTATGGCTTTCTCATACAGCTTAGATGTCGTGCGAAAAAGGCAACTTAGTCTAACAGCTCAAGGCGAGGTAGGTGCACCTTCTCCCGTTTGCACTCAAGAGTTTACATGAGAAGGCATTAAGTAATTGCATCATAATCGAGTAAACTGAGGTCACCTCGCACTATGAGGCACAGGGCAGTGTGGTAGACCTCTCACTCAAGGATCTTTAGCGTAAACCAAGACATTGTGTACAGAAGGTTATTTTTTTTGGCTTTGTAAATTCAATGCAGCCCCGGCAGCCAAGAATCGAACCCAAGACATTGTACATCCCTGCAGCCATAGGAAACCATGTGAGATCTGAGCAATCTGGCACCTGAGAAATCTCATTACGATGAATAAAGCTACCGTGCGATATTACTTAGTGTTTACAAAAACCAAGGATAGACAGCATAGGGGCACTTGATACATCCTTGCTTACACAAAACTCAAAAGTAAAATTAAAAAATATATATATATATATGACGCAGCCATCCGAGGCACGGTATATCTATGGTGTTGACTAACACCATGTACTGTGCCCTGGCCGACGACGTAATTTATGTTCCTGCCTCCACTGGAAACTGGAAAGCACTGTAAACGGCCCTGCGGTCAGCCATAACCCATTACACGCCCAAGACTACAGTGCAAACTTTGTCGTGACGGAAACCACGTACGGTGCTGTTTGCACGAAGGTCACGCCAGCCCACCTCATAGATTGTGCTATATCGGTAGTGCATATAACAATTTCTGGTGGGACTTCACTAGGTGGTACATATAGCATCATCCATAAATTTTCAACAGTAAAAAAATGAAGGTAGTAATTAAGCAGTGCATGAGCTATCCCTACCTCTTCATTGTTTCACTAGCTACTGAAAGACTTGTATTTGAAAATGTCAGGCTGGAATGGATGCATAGACCAGGTTGGTTTTTTGACATTGGCATAAATAACTAAACTTGATTTTTAGTACACACGCTGCTGTCTTCATGGCTATCAACTACCGTGTTACTGTAAACCCTCGCTTGAAATGTACACGGAGTGAGAACGCACTGGTGGATCTAAAGTATACCATCAAATAGAAGCCAGGGAAAGTCGGGAACCCGTTTGGTTGTGACAAGTGGCCTGCACTAGAATGGCAGTTCCCACTAGAATGGCAGGATGAGTGCTGCAGGCAGGCTAGGGGCACCGTGACTGCAGTCAGGAGATGCTGCAAGAGAAATAAATGGAACATGAGGAATGAAGCACCGTTGAGGCAGCAGTAAATAAACAATCTAGGATGACTAAAAAAAGGGCAAACGAAAGCGAAGACCACACAAGCAGTGCTCTTGCCCGCCCTGCGTTATCCGGGTCGTTCCCGCTGAATTTCCATCGGTTATTGAACGCCGATTGATGAGATGAAAACACATAACGACGTAAGCATTCCTTGGCAGGCATTCCTGACAGCAAAAGTGCTGGATGCAGCAACGAGTGCAACAGGCTAAAGTAGCGTGTTACAACGCCCTCACGAACCACACGCACACACGAAAACCTTGCCAACAGGGACCTGTCACGCTCCTAACTTCACCAACAGATCGTACTGCAAGTTCATTTTCAAGATCGGTTAGTACAAGGCACGTTGTATAGAAAAAGCGTCGAGGAAAACAAGTGATGTTAATGACGCCACATTAAAGAGACAATGAAACGTCATGGGCGAGACGGGTTTGCAATGCGAGCGAGTTTTCGCGCCGTGCAACAAACCGTCAACAGCTCGCGATCGCCGACAGACGCGAACGAGCAGCATAAACAGCGACAATAATGCAAGACGGGGAGAACGCGCCGTTAAGAATTTCGTAAACGTCGCTAATATAACTGCCGCGAGCAGAAAGCAAGCTTTGCAGTAGGAGATATGCGAACTGATTGCAAACCCGCCAAAAAACACTCACCTGGTCGGCCGATGGTGGACAGTTGAACGCCCACAGATAACTGCAAAGCTGTAGTGCCAGAAGACGCTGGAGCTGTTGAACGACGACTGACAGGGCGACAACCATCACCAGTTTATGAATTCATGCGTCGACCGCATAAGTCGAACGCGACTACTTGAATCGCTACGGCACGTACGCCGGTACGCCGTGTAGGCAGCACTCGGAAAAATGTAAACATACCGCGCGGGAACGCTGCGAGCAAACGTGACGTCACATCCGCCTAGCGATGCTCCTCACCCGCCCAGAAGGTTGGTTAATTCCTCTCCTGAAGGGCAGGTTGCGGAAGGGGGTGTGGTTTGACATCTAGCGCTCAAGGGCAAAACTGGTCACCCCGCGAAGACTGCCCGAGGTAGCCTAGTGTATCTTGCGCTACAAAACCATAGCATCGTCTTCCTCTTCTCCGTACCCTTTAATCTTCCCCTTCCCTTTAGTCTCCCGGCGACACTTCTGCCTTTTACCTTTACTTTTCACATAACCCTCCCTTTTACCACCTATCTTGTTTTCCTTACTTTGATCGCATTTCCCTCACGTCTCGCTTCTCGTACCTCCGCAACACTCCCTCACTTCTACTTGCATCATCCCCTAATCATGGATTCCCTCCAATTCTCACTCTACTTCATCTCTCATCCTCTAATATATTTTCCCTCTTCTTCACATTCACCCTGATGGTCCCCTCACCCACATAAATTTTCCTCCTTCTCTTTCCTACCACCGCGTCGGCCTCTCTTCGTCCTTCCTTTTCTCTTATCTCTTCCACCCTTCATGATCTCTCCGTGCTCCAATTCACCTCATCCCAGCCTATTTTCTTTCTTTCTGTTTCTCTGTCGACATTCCCATCACATTTCCAAATTGACCAATACCACTCCACCACCTCACCTTCAGCACCTCCTTCCGGCACACTTTATTTACACTTCCTGCAGCTCCACTTATCTTCCTCTTTAATTCTCCCCACCTCCTATTCTTCCCCTATTCCAAATCTACCCCTCGCCCTCCTCTTCACTCTTCACTTCCGATACTTCCCCTTCCAGTCCAAATATCGCTGGATTTTTCCTTATCCCATTCTCTCTTCCCACTTCTCTCACTCTCCTTATCCAACAATTCCCTTTCATTCCCTTCCTTATGCTTCCCTTACCACATTCCCTAAAATTTCCTATTCACTAGTAACCCACTAGTGACCCGGCTCACTTTCAACGTTCCTGATTAATTCGAGTGACAGATTCGTGTTTAGGTAGCTTAATAATGACTACCGTTTAAAACAAATGATGGATATTAAGACTGCCTTAAGGCCCGTGTGTACGAGATTTTGGCGCACGTTGAAGATCCCCAGGTGGTCAAAATTAATCGGGAGTCCTCCACTACGGCGCGCCTCATCGCCTGCGTTGCGTCGGCGCGTTAAACCCTGCAATCAATCAATCAATCAATCAATCAATCAATCAATCAATCAATCAATCAATCAATCAATCAATCAATCAAGACTGCCTTGAGCAGTCGCGAGATGCGCCAAACCCCAGGGAAACAGGACGCAAAGAAAGAAATGGCTCAGGTTTAGCACTCCTAAACCTGGTTATTGTGAGGGAAAGCAAATATTATAAACACGGTGCTTCGTGGATGTTTGCCTTTGCTTGATATTTTGCAGCCTGCAGTATACATCTATGTCTACTGGATGAGTGGATTCATCCTTTCGCTTGCGCTGAAAAGCACGCACTGGCAGCCCAGCCGGCGCGCCAACGATGTGGCGACTACGGAACCAAGCGCCGGCGAAGCAGCCATGAAACCCTAGCCTAGTCGCGTCGTTAGTTTACGCTGAAGCGTGTGCACAGAAAACCCAACCGGTGCTGCACGATTAAGCGCAGGCGAAGCAGCCATTTCATATTCAGATAATCACGCTGTACCCCAGCAGCGAAGCTCCGAGCGAGCGAAGCAATAAGAAAGGCGCAGCTTGCGCGTCTGCAGCTGAACGTAACTTGCCACACCATGAGTGACCTTGAAAGACGCCGCGTAGTAGAGCTTTCGCTCTGAAAAAATCAAGGCCATTCCTCCATGCGAATCTGGGTGACTATCGGATTTGTAAAGTAATTTTTGTTTAGCAACGACGGTCAGAGTGGTTTTGTTATTGCTATGATATACACTGATCGACATAATCACAACTGCACACATACGCTGGGATAATGTCAAATCGATGCACCTATGCCGCTGGTTGGTCGGTTGGGCCATATCGGTGTGGCATGCCGAAGCCCCGACGCATCCACATTGAAATCACTCAATACGAGTGATCTTAGATGCAACGCATCTCATGCTCGCCCCTCTGTCCTTCCTGCGTCTGTCCGGCGTTGTCCGCACAGCTGCGCCTCTCCTCCTCTCCTCTCTCCGATAGCGAACACTCTCTCCCAAACAGCTGTGGGTTGGCGCAGCGCGCTCTCACTCCGTTGCTGGGCGCCGCGGTGGGCGGCGCTGCGCTCGGCGCTGCGCGCGCTGCGCATGTGCAGTACTCTCTCTCTCTCCGCGCTCTCCTCTCCTTCGGGCGCTGTGAATATAAAGCGGCATGCCGCGCTCCAACGGTCTCAGTCGACGGTCGTCCGCGTTACGCTTGCACTCTCTCGCAGTACCCCCTAACTGTGCACTTTACGGACCACAAGGCACTCATTCGCGTCTGCAATAAAGACCGTACCTGAGCATACGTGTACTGCATGTGCATTGCACGGTGAAAATGGAAAATTACGCCCGCCTCCCCTTCACGTGAGAATCCCTGCTATAAGCGTAATCAATACGATGGAAAACGCCAATGGATCCCCCAATGAGATGCGTTGCATCACACCAGGGTTCCCGCGAGGGGAGGTGGGCGTAATTTTTTCTTTTACGAGCTTTGTCCTCTTGGAGCTTGACACGATTCATTTCCCGATGCGCTTCTGCCTTGCTCTTTCGAATTCCTTCGATCTGTCTCTTACACATTGCTCTGCTGCCCGTTCCCTTTGAATACTACCGCGTTAAGCACGTGGTGCGGAACACCTGTTGCAAGTTGGGCGAGTTGGTACGTGTTCATACTTAATCACAGCGCGAAGGACGCGACAGACAGAAGTCTAACCACGGGACAGGCGCTGAGACAGCGGACAGCGGACCGGACAGCGCCTGTCCAGTGGTTATTCTTCTGTCTGTCGCGTCCTTCGCGCTGTGATTAAGTATGGAACACCTCGTTATATAGAGCGTCTCGCACTTCAAAGGCACGGCTAATTTCGGAAACTTCAGCCGCCTATGAACAAACAAACAAACAAACAAACAAACAAACAAACAAACAAACAAACAAACATACGAACAAACAAACGAACGAACGAACACACATGAATGCCTCACTCTGTGGAACGTCTCACATTTCATAGACACGGGGATAAACGCGACTTGGCAGAAAGCGTTTCGATCTACCGGAAACAAAAAAAGTATGGAAGCCCAGCCTGATATAGCTCCGTTCTAAAAGTGCCTGGCCCGCACACTGTGCTCAAGTGGTGCCAAAATTCGTGGTGCCGAAAACCGCCAAGATCCCATTTCCCGGTCGACGTTTTATTGTGCAAAACACAAATTTAGAAAGTGGTCATGAGGCTGACCGCGCCCGGTGAGTGACTGCGCTGGCGAGAGCGCTGGCTGGCGATTTCCGCGTGACATGGCCCTTCCTCGAAGTTTTAAGTGCGAATGCACTTCTTAAGCGACCCTGAATCACGCGTCCACCGCCGTCCGTCCGTCCGCACCACATACCCACTTAGGGCGATTGGCCAAGAAGAGTTCCTAATTTCTTTAGCACATACCCACTTAGGGCGATTGGCCAAGAAGAAGAAGGGCGGCGAGTGGTTGATGGAATACATGCTCGCCAACCACTCCATGACGTGCCTACCGCTAGAGGCTCCCACCACCATCAACGGCAGCTACATCGGCCTGACCTTTGCGAGGAACTGTCTGATACGCGCGGTCTTGCAACAACTCTTGACCGTACATTTCAGTGACCACAAGGCGGTCATAATGACCGTCAACTACAACGACAACACCAACAAGTGCTGAATAAAGAATACTGTCGTTTCACTTCACTTGCGTGTGTGTGTGATCTCCTCGAACATACACTTTAATTCACCAAGATTTCCAAAGAACGACTAACGGGGTGTGTGAATCCCCACTTGATCACGCCGGGGTGTTAAATGCAACTAACGGGCCAATGCCAACACAGTTCAACATAACTCCCCCTCATAGCATCACCCGTGCATTCGCACTTCCCCATGCTCCCCTTCGGGGAAATGCGGGTGATTTTTTTTTGGGAAGAGGCGCCATTTCATGACTGGAAAAAACATGAAAATGACGCTTTGATTTATTATGGGGTTCAACGCGTACATATGGGCTATGAGGCACGCCGTAGTGGAGGGCTCTGGATTAAGTTTTACCACCTAGGGATTTTTAACGTGCGCGGAAATCTTAGCACACTGGCGTTTTCGCTTTTCGCTTCTACCAGAAAAGCAGCCACTGTGGTCGGGTGCGAACCCGCGTCCTCGGACCTCAGCAACAGAATATCATAGCCACTGAGCCACCGCGGTGAGTGGAAGCCATGCTTTCCCTCGTGACATAACTAAAATGGAGGTTCAGCAGACCAACCTTGCTGCACAGAGATGTGCTGGTCCCCATTGTTTTGACTCCTCAGCAGCGTTACAGAGGTGACCCACGAGTGCATGCTGATCTGGGGGCGCAAAAACATTCGAGGCTATGTTCAATAGGGAACCTTTCCCTACCTTGAGGCTGGTTGGCTGTGACAACCACCCTGTTAAGCCAAGTCAACAGCGACTTGCCTGTAAAGGGTTCACCACAGCAGAAACCCACCAAGTCGTCACGACTTGCCTGTAAAGAGTGCGTCACAGCGGGGAGGATATTATGACGGGAAAGCCGCCCTGTCATCAGCTACCCTCCTGTAAAGGGTGCACCACGGTAGAAAGGGTCTTATGGCAGGTATCCGCCATGGGATCAGGGACCCTCCTGTAAAGGGTGCACCACACCAGAACGATCGTTATGGCGGGGAAGCCGCCCTGTCATTACGAGCTTCGAGGCAAGTTTATCTAAAATGATGGCATGTTCGTGGCGTGCGGAAGAGAACTGGAACGATTCGGCACATTGCGTTTTCGCCGTCACGTGCAACAACCGATTGTTACGTGCAACAACCGATTGTCACCCCAGACGGGCATCCGTCTGTCCGTCCGTGCGTCTGTCCGTCTGTCTGTCTGTCTGTCTGTCTGTCTGTCTGTCTGTCTGTCTGTCTGTTTTCTAAACCATGCGACAGAATGAAAACAGGTTTTTAAACTTTTTTTTCTCGTTCCCCCAATCGTATATGCACAACATGTCCCACGGTTTAAAAAACGTTGCTGACCGGTATGACGTCGACGTGGTTTTCTAGGCCCCAAACAAACTGACCCCGTTATGCGGCAGAATAGACAGAATGTTATCTCCCAGTGTGAAACCCTCAAGAAAACAAGCATGCCAAGTGAAACATACCTCCCCCTTTGAGCGTTGGGCCACGTGTGTTGTTTATCTGATACCGTTGTCGTGTGGCCTCACTTACGTAGGACAAACTGGGCGATGCCTCAACATAAAAACCCGGCAAAATCGAAGCAAGGCTCCCAACTATGGGAACAGTGCACCACGCATGAGTGTTCACCCATCTTCTGCGATACGGCAGTTTTATCACAGTATCGAAAAAAAAAACCACTAGACAGCTGAGAAGCGTTTCACATAAAAAGGTCCGCTGACAGATGTTTTAGCGCGCCCTCGATTTCTATAATAAGCAAAGAATACTTTTTTATTTGTGACACTCATTGCGGTCGTAGCATTTTTAGGTATCCTATGGTTTCGCTCTTTATTGTCCTTCCCCTTCGACTGTCGCGTGTACCCCGGTATGGGTATATAACCTGTAAAAAGTGGCTTTCATGGTATTATCTTGGGGGAGATGAACGCACCACGTGAGACATTGTCAGTGTGTATTTGTGTTTCCTTTCAACAAACGAACGGTTGCGAGTTAGCGCCATGTCGTCTCCCTTTTTCTACCTTCGTCCCTGTTTTGTGAGTGCTTCCAACACCAAGATGACCAGCAGAGAGGTGTGAGAATTAGGGACAATCAAATCGAATTAGGAAATTAACTCAAATCTAGTTCATCGTGGGAAGAGGGAGAGAGAACGAGCGGGAAGGGGTTGGAGGGGGAGGGAACAAAGGGTGCGAGAGCGAGAGAGAGAAACAACTTTTATTGAACCGAGCTACTACGACGTCTTCTTAGACGCCGTCGATGGAAGTGGTTCCCTCTACACGGGACCCATATGCTTCTCTAGCCGCTCGGGCGTGCCAGAGGCGGCAGAAGGCTATGGTCTTTTGACCACATTTGAAGCGAAGACAGCAGATACGAGGCCAATTTTTGAAAAGACGAGGCTCGAGGGATAACTGGCGCTGCCGTCGTCCGCCAAAGCGGGGAGTGATGACAAGAGTGAATATTTTGGCTTCGTGAATGGCCTAGCCCACACCGTTTTGGTGGACATTGGATTTGTAAGCATTTTCTTACGTGGGGCTGTGTTACTGACGTATAAAGGGAAGTAATTCCGTTGGTATCATCTCCAGTCTTTTTTAGGGCCTGATGCCATCAAGGCATACTTTGGAAAAATAGGTTACTTTAAGGCACCACTTCAAGCCCTGACTGAAGAAAATAGCACGCTTTCTTTCAGAGTGCATTCTAAGCACTTAACTGAGGGCTGCGCAGCCCTCTTCGGTCATTAGTGGCCTTCGAAAGTACTGTTGCCACTATTTTTCACAATTTGGAGCTTTAGCGCGTCGGAGAATACACGCCTGGGCTATGAGGCGCCCCGTAGCGGTGGCCTAAGGCGTTTTTGTTTTTGGTCTCCATTTATATACTGACGCTATCGTGGCATTGAGCCTGGGTCCTTGGGCTTATCAGCAAAACACTTTAGGCACTTCACTATTCGCGTTTCTGTGTCGACAGACCGTAGTACGACTGCAATGGTAATTATTGGCTCCTCTTCTCGGTTGTGAGAACAGTTCTCAGACATAGCAACGCCATGCGTAGGTAGTAGTAACAGACGAAATGCGTACCGGTGAAGTGCGAAGCATGTCACTCATCGTGCAAAGCCATAAACTTTTTCCGGACTATGGGGATGCGGTTGAGAAGAAGTCCTCCGGCTTTTGCGGAAATATAAATCGTTAGTGTTCTTCATGAGGGCCGTTTTTGTCCGGTAAAATCGCAGAGAAAAGCATGTTACATAGTCCTCCTATTAAAAAAACCCGCACAATGTTAAGTTCTTGTATGTTTACAGCGCATTCGTATTTTCTGGGGACATAAACAAACACTTCTGTTTGTTCTCGAGACACTCGATGTATTTTCTCAAACGTGCGACTTCACAAGTCGTGTCAACAACGAAGCTGATAAAAATATTTACCCTTGCCGTATTTTCCACACGGGCTGAGACCCATTCTAAACGAGTCACTTTGACAGTAGCCTCAGATTCCCCTCCAGTCTATATCTGCACCAAATTCGGCTTCGCGGGAGGCTCTAGGCTGCCGGAACGACCCCCGATCCTTCGGGCCGAGCGTTTAAAGCTGCTGACAAGGATTTCACCGGACGTGTAGCTAATCGCTCGCGCGTGCACGCTTGAATTATGCCTACAAGGCTATTTCGCCACCCGGGGTGCCAATGTACGCTTTTGTAGCACAGACGACAATCATAGATGCGCCTTAGAGATGCCTCGTTGAAAAAAAATAAAAATAAAAACCGCCGCAATCTTGAGTGCAGGAGCCCGAAGTGGCTGGAGGCGCTCCAGCTGGACGTGAGCAGGAAGAGGAACGGGCTGCCTTCGGCGGAGGTGACTGGCGGACTCCTGGTGTGCGAGCCTTCCCACAGCGATGTGAGTGGCATAGTTAAACGCAACTACTGCCAATGACGTGATAAGACTAGTGCATTCGGACTACGCTGTTGCGAACTTCAAGCTGTGCCAACCATATAAGCGCTATTTAGCAGAAGAGAATGGCTGTGCCCGTAGGCGCCGCTCGTAGCTATAGCGCAGCGCAAGACTGGCAACTTCGGGGTGCCTACGATGCTCTCACCGGCGCCAATCATTCTGTGGTGAGCTGTTTCTATTTCTGTAGGCAGCACAACACTCGGTCTATAAACTAGAGGCCTAATAGAGTCGCTCATGTACGTACTTGCATTTCTAATTGACCGCTTTTCTCCACCGACCAAGCAACATTGCACAGTCCCTGCGCCACGGTGTGCACGGTGACAGCGGTGAAGGTTTTATGCAGGATCATGCTATGCGCTGACCAGCGTGAGCGTGGCCTCACCGCTGAACGGCTGTGCAGTGACTCGGACAGCAAATGTTGTATCGAGGGAATTTTCAGAAACTAAACCAAAATACCAGCTCACGGCCAAAACACAAGCGGAAAGAATTGTCCACCAATATGAGTACAATGTAAATCCTGTTAGCGAACTTGTTACGTTGTTCGCTTGGTGGTGTGCCACCTTCTCTAGCATATGTTTTACGACAGCCTGCTCGAGAGTGCTCCCGCCAGCAAAATACAGTGGTCTTGCGAATGTAACTATGTTTGCAGATAACGTTTTTTTGGATAGGAAGCCTCGAGCAGGGTGCTTTAGAAATGCCGTTGGGGCATTCCTACGTGAAAGCAACCAGGACACAACAAAATGATTATTCTTGCTCGTGCGCCTCTACTTTAAAGGAGCCATGAAGAGAAAACAAAAGTTTGTTTTATTCAAAAGATTAGGTGTTTCATAGTACCCCAAGCGCTTTCCCGGAAGCAAATGATGCTTTATTCACTGAGAAGTAAGGCAATTTTATACCCCTGTCAAACGTGCCTATTTAAGTGCACTTCCGCCGAGTGCACTCGGGCTTCCCAAGTGACACTTAGGCTGCGCGCTGCTAAACGACGAAATAAAGTGCCCTTGGCCGTGATGTCAGTGACGATAGCCGGCGTAAATATTACGCAAAATTACTTGAAATCCCCCCTCTTTATCACGTGAGGAATATTGTAAACAATTCGTTGTGTTTGAATTGTTTAAAATCCAAACGGCGCATCGCACAAAACCACAAAAACAGAGTCGGGACGGCGACTGAACACCGGCGCTTTTATCTTCACTGTTATTCACTGCGCAGTGAATGACAGCTGCATTTTATTGTTCGGGGGAAATTATCTGAAAGCGTTGAATACAACGGAAATAGGCTGAAACACGAACACAATCACAGGGCCACAAGAAACCACCTACGAGAACGCCGCAGAGAACGGCTGCCATGGAGCAAAACACCCACCAGGCGGCGCTGGCACGTTGTTGAGAGAGAGGTTATTTTCTTATTTTTCGTCGCTGCTTCAATTTTTGTAAAAGTAAATGAGCAATATATCTATAATTAACTTTTAACGTTACTTATTATCATCTAAACGCTCGCGGTTTTACGTTAATTTTTCCGATTTTCGGACTTCTGTTCACGAGATTACTCACTCGGCGAGCTGGCCCCGGTAAAGTGTGTTTGGGGACCACACTCAGCTTAAAGTGCGTTCCTTGTAAAGTGTCATTCGCGTTTGCCGTTTAGCTGCTCCCGAATGACATTTTATCCAAGTGCACTCCGTGTAAGTGCACTTAAATAGGAACGTTTGACAGGGGTATAAGCCAAAATTTTAAATCTCCCGCTAAAATTGCACATTCCGTGACGTGAACAATGGCGTCATAGAGCCGGTCCATGAAACAGATACTTAGTATGTCGACTCCATATAGCACCC
This sequence comes from Haemaphysalis longicornis, assembly GCF_048455015.1. NCBI lineage: Eukaryota > Metazoa > Arthropoda > Arachnida > Ixodida > Ixodidae > Haemaphysalis > Haemaphysalis longicornis. The sequence continues at coordinate 172,172,008 of NW_027526203.1, forward strand.
ACACGCGGGAGTCGATCGAGACGGCGGCCATTTTAAAAATACTAGTAAAACCTAGTGCACCCGCAGCCCTAGTCATGGAATCGCCTGATCCGGAGAACAAAACTCTCGCCGAGGAGCTCGGGCTTGCATTTAACAACCTCACACCACAAAAACGCTCAATGCTTCTAAGTGCACGAGCGGCAAGAGTTGTGGGATACGCGGTGGACGGGAAAGCGACCATTCCGCGATAGCCACAACAGACGAACGCCCAGCCGTCGGCACCGCTGCCTCGTCAGCCCCGTCGCGACGGACGAATATAGACTAGTACGTATGTGCCGTATTTTGATTACGGTTAATAATAGTTCAATTTCAGTAGCAGTATCACTTATGCCAGTTGGCCGGTGTCGTGTATGGAAAGCCGTTCGCGCGAGCTCTCTGCTTCGACCAGAAAGATACGAGCGTCAATGCGCGGTGTTTACGGCATTTTTTTCCCCAAGGTCAGAGCGATTTGACGAAGTCGGCGACGAGCGCCAGCATGTCCCAGGAGTGAGCTAACGTAAGGGTCCCTGCCGTAACTGAACAAACTGAAGTTTTCAGTGGTTGTAAACTGGAAATGAGCTCGTAACGACAGCAGCAAGCCAACACCATTCGAAACTTACGCGACGACTGGCACTATCTCGTCGCTTCTTGCTGTTCCTTACTCCCCTCGTTTCTATTTTTACCTTTGCTGGTTGGCGATATGACGGCCAACCTCCTGTGAAGGGATTACGATACGAAGCAAGGTCGCGGCTGTGCGTGCTGGAACGGTTCGTTGGCCCCGAAGAGCCTCGAACGCGAAAATTCGTCTGCGCGACGGCGAGATGTCGAGCTCGGCCGGCGCTAGTTTCGTCAGTTTCGTACGCATTGGCGCACACGCTTGCGAGTTCGTTCGGACCTTCAACCGTTTACTCCACCGTTCTTTGTCATAAAAAGAATGTGCAGTATGTTTCACGGGCATTTAGCTCGCTATGCAAGCTGTAAGCCCTGCCTAACATGCGTTTGCTTTTGCCGGCCTCCGCCAATCGCAGAGCATTCCCAAGTGACATCACAGGTTCTGTTGCGGAAAATGAGCTGGTGGGTCGCATGGTCATTTCCTTTTTTCCTAATTATGTAGCTTATTTGAGCGAAGTTTGTGTTATAAGTGGTGTCGTTATGGTTCTAACGAGGCAATCTTTCGAATGAACCAAACTTGTGTTTTCTCTTCATGGCTCCTTTAAAGAGATGTAACAGGCATAAACTTCATATTTTGCCTCAGAAACCTTAGGCGTTTTGAAAGCCTTGTTGCAGAGCTCATTTTGCGTGACTTGTGCATACCTGATTGCGTGGGGTCGTGCGGAATACAAGCAGGGGGCACGTGGTCGCTTAGACATGGGCCAACAGAGGCCGTTTCTGTTCGTCGTGTGCGGAATCGGAAAATCAGCTACGAATTCTAATTCTACTCAGCGATAAAATTTTCTTTAGGTTGAGACCAATGTCATGTATATAGATGAGCTTAAGGGACTTAGAAAACAGGCTGCATTACGGGAAAATTTCGCGCATGATTAAAAAAAAAACATTATTTTTTTTGTGATGTTTGTTGAGTCAGCTGGTAACAATATTAGTAAAACTGGTATCCCCGAAAACCGTAATTTGCGCATTTAATTCCCTGTTCTCAGTGCATTGCAACAGCTTGGTACTGGGGAGGAGTATACGGAGGTAGATTTTATTACTACACTTTCAACATACTTCCCCTGGTTGCAAAACTAGCTTCCTATATCTCAAGCGTCACAGATATTGTGACGCTTGTTGTGATAGCTCAAAAATCTTTTACGCCGGAAGACTGAGTCCGTCAGGCTCACGTAGCCTTCTTAATGCTAGGGGATGAAGCTATGCCCGCTAAAAGTCCTTTGTAAAGCGCCTAAATGAAATATTGAGCCCGTGGATGCAGCGAAGCCTAAGCTTGCGTGACCAGCGATATCAATTTGACTATTTCCACGCAGTGCACTGCACGGCATACACTCTAAGAAATCGCCGCAGGTGGGCTTCCCCCCAATGCCCCAGAACGACCAATCAACGTGACCAGTTTTGTGAAGTTGGCGAATGACGAAGCCAAGCATGCGATAAAAATAAACAAAAATAGAATCTGCGCATATACAACAGCGCAAATGCACGCCTTGCGCTGTTGTCCCAGCGCAGATTCCATTTTTCATTCTAATCGCATGTTGGGCCTCCTCAGTCGCCGAGTTCGCACATTTGGCACGCTGATTGGTCGTTCTGGGGCGTAGGGCCGAAGCCCATCCGCGGCCATTTATTAGAGTGTATACGTGCACCGACCTTCTTTTCCCGATTCGCACAACCAGATTTTCTTAAAGGGACCCTGCAGCATGCAACACTTTTCATAAACGCTGTCACTGTTTCCTTCGCGTCTGGAAGCACTGCGAAAGCTACAGTTATCGCTAGCACGCAGCGGCACTGCATGATTTGCTCGTCGCACCAGATACGCCTTCCGTTTCTGCTTTGTTTTTGTGGCTTTAATTTTAAAGTTGCTTAAGAAAGGCGTTTATTGCTGCAACTAAACGAAAACCGTCCAAAAGCCGCTGCATTGCCTCAGTGACGTAATTCGGGCCGCCGAAGAAAGTCAAGGCCGGGAACTGAGAGAAAAAAATCTTTTGGACGAGTTTCCAAGTTATCTGATGGGCATAGAGCAGTAATTTTTGGCGGAGGCACTTTGCGACCCCCTAACTTAAGTACTGGGTGTGTTGGGTGACTACGTTCTGCAAGAATTTAAGATTAAAAAAAAAGTTGAAAAAAGTGTTGCAGGCTCCCTTCAACACGAACCCACAGGGTTGCTGCCACTACCTTCCACCAGCCTCCGCGCACATTTCCCCGATTCGTGTCCCGCTGTCTTTCATCTCCCTAAGCCTTTCAAACGTCACTGGGAAGTCGAGTGCGGAATCGCGAAAGAGTGGGAGGGAGGCCAAACAGTGGGGAATAGAGTTTTGTTCGTTTTGTTCTGAGGCGAAAATGCTGTTAATTGTCGAACCAAAGCTGGTAATTGCGTCAGCATCTCGGCGTGTCCTGACCGCGCCTACTTCATCAGCCGCAGTTTCCCAGTGTCAAGAATGTTGGTTCCCATCGAATGCATTCGCTGTTCGACTGTTGGGGTGAATATCATCTTTCCCAAATACTTGCGGCCCTACAAGCCAGTAATTGTGCGAAGTTGCATCCAAGTGGAAAGTGTGTCGACTTCGTTCCTTCGTGCGGTGCGCCATTTAAGTGAAGCTTGAGTTTTTTCTTACATTTCGTTTTGATTTCTCCCGCATTGCTGTCTCATTTCTTTGCAGCCGCTGCTCAGCAGGCCGAGGACTACGCTGAAGCCGTGCTTCCCACCGAATTTTCTCACATGTCCGTCTGAATCCCAAGTTGGACAGACGTGTGCGGGCATATTCTTCATTCTGAGTTTCGAGTGAATAAAAGAAACGTTTGCATGACATTGGTGAGTTTTGGATTCAAGTCGTCATGACGTGCGCACGCGATGGCTGAGCAAATTATTACAGCTTTAGTAGAAAATCACGAATGCAGCCTGCAAGATGAGTGCGTAGAAACATGCCGATCCTCTTCGCTGCAAACAGTGCTCTATGCTATATAGAATTGTCTCTCGAGCTTCATGTGGCCTGCTGTAGTTTAGCTGCGCAACACTGTATTGTACGCTGTGGCATGATGTAATGCTTGGGTGGAGGTTGCCCTTGCAGCATGTCTTAAGCGTGGATCATAGTTTAATAGCGATCTGAAATATTTCAGCCGCATGAGGGTAAAAAATCAAAGCAATTCTTTTACAAGCTCCGAAGTGCTTTAAATGTGATTAATATAGCACATAATTACCGCCTACTTTGGACGCAGCCAACTAGGCACGTGAAAGAAGTTGTACACGTGTAAGCGGTGCAGTTTTTAAGTGCTACACTGGAGATAATTAATCGGCATGCCATTTCCGAAGTTATCCCTTCAATAATCAATCAACCAGACATGTGCTTCGTAATTCCGCCTTTGAAGGAGCTTTGCGAGCGCCTGAGTCCTGCAGTCATGACTGGCTCTTCGTCTCTATCCAATCACTGGTCCGCCTCCCCTAAAAATTCAGCGTCTCTGTGACTGGCTGTGTACGCGCATTCTTTGCTCATTTCTGTTTCTTAGGATTCAAGATTCGTTAGTTACGCAGCATGTGCTGCTTTGTTGCACTGCGTGGAATTGACACCATTCGCGACAAGGAGGATCGAGCGCAAAAAATTTCATCAAAGGCGCCTTAAAATCCGGTTTGCGCATCTGAAATAAACTGGGGCAATGGTTGGGATACGTCGCCAAAGTGACTTGCACCAAAGATATTTTTACAGGGAGCCGAGAGCTGATACCGTCTTTTTTGGGGAAAAACCGGTGTGCAATGACATAGAACACGGCACCATGCGCAAAATATAATCAGACCAAATATTCAAAGTCCCCGACAAGATTCAGCCTGTACACCAATACGCGTGGCGAGATAATCAAAACAGGAAAACAATCACACAACTGGGAGGTAGGGCAAATGTTGAAGAGATGCTTCTTTTTACAGAATAATTGAAGCAGCTGTAACAACGTTATACCTGATGTTTGCTACGCAAAACAGTGCAAATAAAGCTGCAGAAAAATTGATAATTGGCTACTTATGAGAACATTGGTACACCCTTTCTATGTTTCACAAACCTTACATTTCCATTGTGTCGTTAAATGAACACGTCAACTCAGCCGTGGTCTTTTTCTTTTGGTTTATCTTTTTTGAATTAATTGCGTGAGAGCGCTGAAGTAGATAGATGTTTCTTATTTCGTTAGTTCATTGACTATTTTTTATTTATGTATTTTTGCTGTTTATTTATTGGTAAATTCTGTGAATGCGCTGGATAAGTAGAACCTTTATTTTTGCTTTAGTCCATACACAATTCGTTATTTCCGTATTTTTATATTTTGGGGTTTTTGTTTTTATTTATTGTTGTTATTGTTAGGGTGCTGCGTTAGGTAGACCTTTGCGATTTCTTTACTTGATTACCAGTTCTTAGCTTTCTTGTTTTTTTTATTTCCTGCGTGCCTATTGCAGACTTGACTATCAATAGTGAAAATGCCAGATCTGGGCTATCCATAACCAGATCGGGCAATTTTTGTGTCGTTTTGTTGTATTTTTAGATTTTGCTTCTTTTGTTTTCTTAGAAAAATTCACGTTTACGCTATTATCAAGATTACACGTCTTAACTTCGATATTTACGCATTTTCGTGCAGATGCAAAAAATTGCTCACTTTGGGGTACTGGGCAAAGAATGTCGACGCAATAAAAAAGCAATGTCGCGTGAATTTCCCGGGCTTTTTGATTTCAATACCGCTTCATATTTTCACATTTTCTGATCATTGGTCTACCGTCGCATTTCAAGCAATGCCCCGCCAAATGGCTCCCGAAAAATCGTTACAGAGAACACACATATTGCCGCTGCCCCTCGTTTATGCTATTTGCAGTCTGGCCTACGTAGGACTGGCCATAAGAAAGAGAAATGAATCTGTAGACTAATCGGTGTTTTGAAAGGCGCGAAGATTCCGTTTGCAGCAAACATTCTCTTTTTCCTGGCCAGTAGCCACACGACAACACTGCTGGCAAAAGGTGATAGGCAGCTTCCTCAAACAGTCTCTTGAACGTCTGGAACCCATAGAGTTTCATACTAATATATACTAGAGGGAAATCTGTCGCTGCCGTCGCAGGCCGCCGTGGGCGGCGCCATTGCCGCTAGCGACGTTCCTCGCCTACTTGGCTTAGCTAGCCACATGACTTCGTTTGTGCCTCGAAGCCAAACTCAACAAAAAAGGGTAACATTTTTTTCTTGTTCATCGCGCATGAAGCTTCTGCATAATCACTGACAAATTAATCTTTTTGGAGGTTCAACCTTCTACAGTAATATTGTTGCTTTTTTGCATCCGGAGCCAACTTTTCAGCCTGTTCATGAGCCATGCCAAGGACAAGTGGAACGTGCCTGCCCGGTACATGACAGAACGCCCGGTACATGACAGAACGCTCGCCGAAGCGCGGTTCCCCTAGACAGTGGCGCCAGATTTCCCTCTACACTCTAAGCTGGGTAACCCTTAATAGAGGTATACATTTTCGAATTTTTGTAACCTATAATTTATAAGGTACAAATGTAACCTATATCTTCGTAACCTTTATATACGTATACACGTAAGGGTTACGCAGTTATGGGTTACTTTGCAGCTTTCAGCATGTATACCTTTATATAAGTTACATCTACCGCCGTCCAAGGCCACACAAAATTGGAAGGTGTGATGTTGCGCGCCAGGCGCGCTTTCGCCGGCGCCGCTGTGGCGACACCCCCAAGGCGCCTTTCCCGCGTGGTAAACAAACATTGCGTTAGTGGAAGATATGTGCGACCATGCTGTCCATTGCGCCGTCTAAACTTTTGCGAAGGGTGTCTTTTCTTCGTCCCTTGAATAAACTGCCGGCCACATTGGGGCTAAAAGAGAAATTACTTTTAGAATTCCTAAAACAGCAGTGCCAAAAAGCTTGAAAATGTTCTCTTAATATATATGCATTGCATTACCTGTTCGATAATCGTTACCCAGGTTGTCACCCAAAAATCTTCGTGAGTATTGGCAACGCTTAAGTCCTATAAACAGGCATAACTAAATTTGATGTTTGCATCAGCTTTGTGCCGTTTAAGAAACCGGTATCAAACATGCATGATAGGTCTTTTGCTAAATTGAGCTTTAGTTAAACAACATTAGGCTTTAGTGAAACCAAGCTTGAGTGGAAAGATGCACTTGATAGCATACTTCAAAAGGACGCCAAAGTTATGATAACATAGCCTTAAGCCAAAAATTCTTGTCTGACAACCTAGGCCATGATTATCAAAAGGAATTGCAGTACATGCACACATATTTGCGCATTTAACAGGAGCACATTTCCAGAAGTTTCGCATCGGTAGTTTTGAACATTCACATTTATTATTATGAAACACCTGTGGGCTATTTATTAAAAAGCAAAGCTGCGAACCACCCGAACGTTATTATCGTTCCTTAATGAGTATTGGACGAGTGCGGATCCCTGGGAGAATTGGTGTTGCTTTAGACTTCCAGGTAAAATTCGGTTTATTCATATATCCTTATTAAACCTATTTAATAAATGTTGCGTGAACAGCTTCACAAACATGGCCAAATATACAAATTTTTACCTCAATATTTGCACGGATGTATGCAAAGCATTCCGAATTGTTTGGATACTGCCATTGAACAATTTCAGACGAATTCGAGTTTGAGCTACATTTATAAGATGGTTCTCAGGGGTGCACTTTCCCAGTACAGTGTTGTTGTCATGGTTCCCCACAGAAAAAACGCAGAATGTGGGAAAGTAGAAAGAACATTTATTACAAATTCTTTTTTTCATACAAAGCAGTGTTTATGGCTATGTTCCCTACATTCTCCGTTTCACTCAGTCTTATATTACACTTGGAATTCACTCGCCTTTACGAATCCATCTTTACACTTCCCTCTTAGGTTCCTCTTTACAGTTCCACCTGAGTTGTGATTCCCACGCCAAGTTATCGTTTTTTATGCAGCACTAACAAGTTTCTAGGCCGATTGCAATCTGTCTTTTGGACAAACTTTAAATGGTATCTACAATTTCCTGCACGAAAAAAGGCGCTTGGAAAAATTCAGAGATAAGCTTCGCAATTTACGTACACACACGGAAGATTTCCCGCGGTCATCTTGTTCCCTGCTGCCGCAGATGGGGGTGTATATGTGAGGGGCCGTCACTTGGATTTCCCCACCTTGAAGAGCCATCTACAGAAAATTTCAGAAAAAGAACAAAATCCAGTGCAACCATAAGCCCCTCACACCAAACCACAGGCATGTGAAGTACGAAAAATATATTGCACGAAAATGAAGACGGAGACCAGAGAATAAAATGAAAGGCCACACCAGAGGAGTGATTTACGGCCTTTCCTAATAATTTCACATCATTTCAGTAATCGCTACACAGAGCAATTTGGCCGCATTGTTCAGAACAACGCGAAGCCACTATAGTCATACCGGCCAACCTTCCCAAATTTTAATCGTGCCGTGTTCCAGTTTATCTCGCGAAATGTTTCTGCATGCTCACCCAGAACAGGCAGAAACTTTGGGCTACGAGATAAACTGACATACATTTGCAAAAGAGAAAACAAAAACGTTTCCGCGCCTTCATGTGGAATCACTAGTACACGCAACAGAGCGAACGTCGCACTAAACCCAGGAAACGTGCTTTCACGATGCTGACGCCACCTGCGTCACATTTTTGGCTGTACTTAAACATCCTCCTCCCCCCCCCCCCCCCCTTGTACTGGCAGTTTCATTTTGAACAAGGATCCCACGTGGAAGCCGAAACGTTTTTCATTTAAGTAAAGTGTTCTTATCGGTGGTTTCTTCCTCGGCTATCAGTAAAAAGGAATCGCCAACTTACATTTTTTCTTCGTCCAGATGTGTTGTGGGAGAGGATACATCTAGAACTTGCACCGATCTTCAAGTGGCATTCCCAGGAGGTCTGTACCTGTAATGACTCGAAGGGTTATTTGGGTTAAAATGTAATAGGCTTTAGAGCTGGGCAGTTGGTATACATTCATAATGAAAGAACACTTCAAACTTGACAAGACGAAAAAAAGAACACAGCACAAGCACTCACTAACAACTGGAGATTTCTTACAGAGCTATTTTAGAAAAAGAGTTCTTGTTGGCGCTGCAAAATCACGCATCTTATAGAATAGCTAGAGTTGCTGAAAAACTACAATGCTCCATGCTGAGGAAATCGTTATGTGAATTCATAACGTTCATGTAGTAACGAACTGATAGAAAGAGTCACTAAACATGAGGCAAAATAAGATACGAAATATAACATCATAACACTTGAAGAAAGGCCTCGCATTTTTACAAGTGAATCATACTTTTGTCTGTGCAGGCCTGGGTGCCATCTTTACAAAGAATATTTGAATGAATGTGTTTTGGTTATTGCATTTTCATACCGTAGTTTCCACTGAAATCAGACTTCATTTCAACTTGTGTCATACGCAGGGGAGTCATGGTTGTCAGCTCAAGGAACACTGCCTGCAAGAAAAAACAGTAGTGCTGATAAGTCATAGCATAAGTAGCCAGATGCAACCACACTTTTTGAACAGCCAGCATCCGATGGGGGTGCAGAACCCATTTTTACACCTGCACCTGTTTCTGTGTAATTCGTCACAATTTCTGTATCATCAAAAAACAACAATCAAGCAGCCTGCATGCTGGCTCATACATACCACCATTCTGTAAAGTCGCTTTACTGCACTACACTAGGATCCCGCGAGACAATCATTTGCCCTGCAATACCACGCGAATAAATAAACGACCGATTTGTGCGAATGAGAATAATAAACCACTTAACATGGTGGAAATGGCCCGCTGTCTCAAAATGTCTAACACCAAATTTACCCACTCAAGGAAAAGAATGAAAAAAATGAGGAGTGTTGTACATACGAAAAAGTTTTATTGTGCCGTAAGGCAAACTTTACAAAAAAGAGGCTTGTGCTGGACAAAAGTGAGTTTAGAAATTTCGGGCAGCATTAAGTGGACTACTCTTCTGTAGCACACACCTTGTGTTTATCCGGATATATTAGTATACAAGACCAATAAACTAGACACCATTCCGAATATATGCAGCGAGAAAAATGAACATTTCCCGACGGCTGAAACAAAATGATAATACCCATAGCGCGATAATATAAGACTTTAATGGGAAAAAATTCAATTATTCAAACAGAGCTACCTGACAATTACATGGGCCAATAACTCGTCAAGTGAGCCCGATGCAGCGAACAGCGTAAACAAAACGCTCAACACATGACGAAGGCGCGCAAACAGAGCAGAAAGCAGGTCACGGGCGCCGTTATCTGTGCTTTCCCGATCGTCCGCTCTAGTCTGACGCAACGAACGCAAGCCCGTGAGTTCATTTAATTGCCGTCGCGGACAACAGAAAACGTCCAGCGAAGCAACCAGTCAGGTAACGAAAATCCCTCTCGAATGCTGCAATTTCAAATTGAAAAGTCCCCAGCGAAAAGATACATCCAATGAAAGCACGGAAACCGTTAAGGGAATAAACTCACCGAGTTCGCTTTCACTGGCGCCGGGGCATTGGTCCAACATGCGAACTTGATGCTGGTCGTAGAAGAACGGGCCGTGAAGCGCTGCCAGTCACAAATGGGCTCGCCGCAGCCTCCGCGACTCACGCCGACAAATGAGTCTTGTAACAGCAATCCTCGCTTCATCGTAGGGGTATCACAGCGGTTAAAAGGCTCGAGTGGCGCGAAAACGCGGCCACCGGGCCTGCCGGCGCCGCCATTTCTCTATATCCCGTCATGCAACGGAGAAATCAACGGCCGCCGGGAGAGAAGGCGCGACGAGCATCTCTTAGAGGTTACAGGGCGTTTTATAGGTTACAACGTAGAGGTTACATGTCAGATTTTGTTGATGTAACCTATAAATCATTATTGTAACCTATAAATCGCTTTTAACCTCACGCTTGTAACCCTTAGAACGGACTGGGATAAAGAAAACATTAAAATGAATCCATTGTAACCTTTATTTTATAGGTTACTTCCGTTTAGAAGTTACATTATGGGTTACCAGGATTAGAGTGTAGTGTGTATTAGTATGAAACATATATGGTGGAACCTAGCGACCCCCTTCGCAGTGAAAACCTCTCTGAGTGTGGGAGAAATTTTAAATCATTAGCATTAAATGCGGTATTACAATGAAAAGCGGTTATACTCAATTCCCCACGAGATACTTTTCGTGGCATGGGCGGGAACAATCGATACTTGCGGGACGGTCGCATTTCATTGTAGTTTTTACAAAACAGTGGCTGCTTTAAGGCTTCTAAAAATGTACAACTGGCCACAAACTTAACCAGAATGACGGAAAGCGCGGCTAGGACTGCCTGCCTCCAGCTTCCCAGAGTGGTAGTCAGTCACCAGGTTCGCGAGTTGATGCTTTCGATACGTTTACGACGGCTTGTGATGGGTGGTATGCAAACTGCTTTGACGGCTTTTCGCCAGTGTCCCATCGCCCGATCTCTTATATGTACAGCGTCATTGCCCACTGGTTTTAACATTCCAAACATCATGAACCATCTGGCCCAACAATTTACCTTTGGCAAACACGAAGCAGAATTTCAGAATTAAATAAAGTAATAGAAATGACTTGCACCCAAAATAAATTGACAATCGCAGGCGGCCAGGTAGCAGTCTACTTCTATGCCGATCTAATGCTTCGGATGCTTTCAGTCGATCTGTATTTTCGAGAGTAGGCGTATATATATGCCGGCTCGGACTGCGAGTAAAAAATGTGGCACGAATAAATTCAGGCCCGGTCGAGGCATACGGAACTTCCGGGGCGTAAAGGTCATCCTTACAAGGAAAAGAGGTAGGTAGGTACTGACGAGACCACCCTTAGAGCGGCAAGGCAAAGCGTTCGCGCGTTGTGCGAGGATCTATCAAAGCCGCCGGATTCTCCTACTAGCTCAGCCTTATCATTACTTTATGCCACTTGGCAGAGGGTATCTTTTTCTCCCCGCTTCGCCAGCCGACCGTGTATAACCGGCGTCGGAGCAATCCGATAGTATGCTTCCAGCGTCCCTGTTCGGGTGACCTGCGGGAGCTTTGGTACCTGCATCGGCCGACTTGAATGCGTGGGTGAGTCTCATATAGTACCAGGGCCACTGAAACGCCGTAGGAGGGACCGCAGAGTGTACGCCTCCCACCCCCGCCCGGGAACGAAGGCTCCTGCTCCACCAGACCTACTCCTGCAGCCGCCCATATAACCTGATCCTGCCGAGGGCATCGGTACCAGCTACATGACACTTCATTAAATTGTTTACCTGGGCCTGTGCTGTGTCTTTGTCCCCTCTGCTCAGCGTGCACCCACATAATAAGTAGTGCGACGCGATCTGCAATCAGAGAGCGTCACACATGCAATCAGATACAGAAAATTGGCGGTGATGCCGAACGTCTTACGTATTCTCCCTTAGCGCGGCCTGACATGGGCAGGGACAAGCGTACTCTACGCTCTCAGGACAGTGTAATTATGCGGTATAAGGCTATAATGCTGCTGTGTATGGCCAGTGGAAAGCCGAAAAGAACAGAACCTGTTTTCCTGCTTCGCGACATTCTTATGCATGCGGGGCTGCAACAACAACAACAACGACTAACACACACACACACACACAAAAAAAAACAAACAAACAGAGAAACTGCTTACGTGTATAGGAATACAAAAGCTTTATAGTCACGCGGGTGAAATATTTTCGAGTGATGTTAGTACACGCATTAGGTGCATGCACAGAAAACTGTCCGGGGATGCGGCTGCGGTGCCGCGGGTGTTCCTCGTGTTTTAGCGTGAGCTCTTCAGAAGTGTTATGCCTAGTACTGCGGTGTTAAAAGTTTTTTTTTGTCTTTTCAGCTAACCTAACTAGATCTAGTTAAACCAGGGGTGCTATTCCAGAAGGCCCGAGATTGAGCGAAACTCGGGAAACACGAGCTCTAGCGACGCCCACGTAACGTAATGATAATATTTCTAGGCGGAGTTCAAGCGCTTTAAGAATGCAATTCATGCTAATTGCTGATTATTGGGGAGACGTAACCGGTCCAGAGCAGCGCGTTCCAAGGAGGCGCGACTAGGGCGTGGCGCGTTTTTCACTGCTGTCTCTCGTTCCGCTGTTGCACTGGTGGCTACCGGGAGCAGGCAAATCGAACTACATTACTTCATCGCGCTTTTATTTTAGTAATATGTATTTCACTACAAAGTTCAATTATTCTTTATTTTAGGCGTTCTTGTGAGCATTTTGTTTGAAATTCGCCGTCCTAAGCAGCAGTTTCTGCCCATTTCTGCCGTCGGTGGCAGACAATGCAATCACGTAACTAAGGCCGAATGGCAAAAAAAGAAAGCGAGTGATGGAAACGCGCCACATTCAAAGTACTTGCTGCTCAGTGCTATCGAAACCCTCCGTCCGCTTTCAGATACGAAATTTCCTAGAACCACTTTAGTCTTCTTACGTGATTTGAAGGCGAAAGCTTGGCAATTCTTAATAACAACTGATACATTGTACTTGCGATACCTATTAGCAACTGATAATTGTACTTGCGGTAATTCTTAACTCATATATTTCAGTTGCGTATTTTTCCTCGCTTTTATTTCTTTGTCTTTCGGCATGAATTTTGGCATTCGACGGGCTTCTTTTCTGCTAACCGCGTTTGCGTCAGTTTCTTTTTCATTTCGCTGTGAACTCGCCAGCAAGAAGACTGGCACACAGCATGCCTCCCTATAATCGTGGTTCTGCGCGGCTGGTTTGCACCTGTCATTCTCATGTGCCATCACGTTCACGTGTCACGCATTATTCTACAACTTTTACTTTCCAATTCACAGTTTTGTGACTTTTTGTGTGAACGGAGCCCATTCGCTCCTCAAAGCTCTCAATTGGGGGTAAGTCAACCAATTGGCCATGTTCTACGAAGAAAGGAATAGCAACAACCACAGCTTTTCAACCTTGGTTACTTTGCTCTTCACAGCTCTTGTTCGACGAAGCTCTTCACAGTCGTTATTTTTTTTTTGTATATACCTTCACTTTTCTTCTGGCGCCACGCTGTTTCTTTCAGTCTCAATCTTCCTTCACAAGGTTTTCATGATCCGCTTCCAGCTAGACGACAAAGACGCTGGACAAAACCCGTTGAAATACGTAAAGATGGCCTCCGATAATAGACACACGCCGTTGATGATATACTATCCTGCGTGTAAAGTTTTCGCAAGAATAGTGTGACACGAAACGCCTCAAGAAAACCGTCCGCTGCCCTGACGATAAATGAAGCGCATGGTCATGCAACGCCACGTTGGAAAGTTTTGCTGGCAGACGATAACTGAAGCACGGCTACTCGATAGAGACCTTCTTTCCATCGAGTGGTCGCGACTGAAGCGTACGCTCTGGCTGCAGACGGATAAACGCATGGTAGAACCTGCGGAAACTATGTCCGCCTAACCACCTACAAATAGGCGAAAAACCTGTCTGCAATAATCCTATATAGCGCGCACACACCGGGTGACTGTCGACTTAGGGCGGTCGCTGGTGCGGTCGCAACCAACGCTTCGGTGGAAGGTGTCCGTCGCGTAAAACCGCAGCGCACGCAACACTTGCACCTCGGCAGTCATGGAGCGAACACCGCCTCAAAGTCGTCGCAAAGGGCGTCGGGTGCCAGATGGCTGCACAGCCAATGCACAGTACTTTCGAGAGACAAAAAAGGGCTTGAAATTCCTCCTCCGCTAAAAAAAAAAAAAAACTCTGTCGGCATAGATATATGCCCTCTACGGCGACCGTGAGCCATGATCCACGCCACAGCAGCCGCCAAAACGAGCGTCACGAGTTCAAATCGGCTGCGCAATATCTCTCCCGAGTTTCTTCCGAGTTCTCGTGTCACACACACCCAGCCCATTCGTGGGCGCGGCGTATCGACCAAAGCCCCACCCAACTATGGCTGCCATGGCGTCCACATCGCCGATGGCAGCTACGAAGTCACTTGCAATAGATGCTCCGGTAGCAAAGCTTTGCAGAAAACAATGAACGAATGACGTCCCCAGGCCACCGTCAGTCAAATTCTTGGTCTCTTTTTTTTTGCCTGCTCAAAGCAGCTCTGAGCAGCTCCAAGCAGCTCCGTATTTTATTTGCCCATAGAACATCTATGGCGGGAGCAGCTTGGGGCTGCTTGGAACTGCTCAGAGCTGCTCTGAGCAGGCAAAAAAAAGAGACCTTCTGCCACAGTCACAGGGGGTGGCTCGGTCCGAACTAAGTGCTCGCTCTAGACCGGACGATAGGAGCGGCCAAGACGACAAGATTTTCTCACGGCAGCCGTATTCATACACAGCAAAAACACAATCGACGACAGATGACGCACCTTCAACGTTTAAAACGCACTCGTAAAATGTTGAAACACACTCATGACACGCTAAATAGGGGCGATGTCTGATACTACGCCCGCCGTCCGAACGTGAACAAAGCCGGTCAGTTTGACAGTCGGGAGAAGGGCGCGTTCCTTTCGCTACAGTGAACTTCCTCGCTTACTTGGTTTGGGCTTGCGCTGAGCTGCACTGGAGCCGCCCTCAAACCACGTAGCAAACAGATTTCAGTGGAAGAACAGAACACCGAGAAAATCGGAGCCGCCCCGCACCGCTTTGCAGGGCGGAAGGCTGGGGCCAGGCCGGAGTTTTAAAAGGAATAGCTGGGTTATCTACTTTGCATAACGGAGTACATATTGCAGCTCTATTCTAGACGGCGCTGCACGCGGATGTTCACACAATCCTTGCTTTTTCAACGTGAGCGGCCTCAACTGGGCGCGCTGATAATGCTAAGCGTGCTCCGCGCGATTGCGCGGGTATCGCTTGAGGTTTATCGGATGCTGTACTATCACTACTTTGTTAACTCGAGCAGCTGGAAACTCGGGACCGAGCTATCTCGGGCCTGTAATCGTGGAGTAATGTTTACTGGCGGTGGCTGCGGTTCTCGGCTGCATTCACACAGGTAGGGGCAGTGGCCGTTGTGTCGCCACTGCCTCACCCGTTCTTCTAGATATAGTTACACGGTAACAGGACCCCTGAGGCGACCCATGGGAGATGTGGCAATTATTCTAAGCGGTGGACATGAGAACGTGAGTACAGGTCTCGGGGCCACTATCTGCTTCGGAGTCTTCAGAGGGTCCGGCTTGGTGTTATGCGCCACTGCAACCTTGTTTATCTTTAGCTTACGTCTAGTTTTGTCGTATGAAGGTTGCGTTACAATTCGCATCGTTGTTATTGGGTCACCGCACACTTTGCAATGAATAAAACTGGTATGTTGTTTTTTATGGCGCCTTTCGGTGGAACCCTGAGTGATTTTCTCCACCGCTGCATGCCATTTAAATCATGAACAATAGTGGACTCAAGAATGACATTGATTGATTGATTGATTGATTGATTGATTTATTGATTGATTGATTGATTGATTGATTGATTGATTGATTGATTGATCGATCGATCGATCGGTCGGTCGGTCGGTCGGTCGGTCGGTCGGTCGGTCGGGGCACCCTCTTTGTAACTAGGTGATGATGTGCGCCATCTCATCGGTAGCTGATGTACTTAGGGTGTGCTGCGGTTTTAATTTTAGCGTGACTTTTAACTCAGGCTGAAATTATATTAAAGCGAAAGCTTTCTTAGTGGGACGGATAACGCCCTGTCAAAAAACTAATGCCTTTCACCACAGAGCGGGTGGTTGGCCGCAAAACCCTGGTAATGTATCTGGACACACGGCGCGTGCTGAAACCGGGCTTTCATTGTGCCAGTACGCGTACTTACAAATCGCGATAAAGGAACGGTTCTAGACAAGACAATACTACACACGTAGATCATGAAGAAGGAGTATGACAGTGCACCTTCATCTCGTGAACCGCGTATCGGCATACATTTAGGTCGTCCGTAGATGCGTTACATAGTGCGCGAAGAATCGTCGCACGGGTTCGTTCTTCGTTTGCGATTTTGACCTCTGAAAGTTTGACGATTTGACTGGACGCACTTTCAGCGAACGTTGGACGTACTTTTATTGAAGGTCTCGGCGCACGTTTGGCGCAGCTTTTATGTGAGAAAGCTTTTGCGCTTCTCTCAACTTTCTTTTGGCAGAGACGGCAAATTTCTTTGTCCCTTCCGGGTGATAGCTGTGCTACGAAATACTCTCCCCTTTCCTCTTCTTCAACCAGCAATCTAATCTTCTTTTTTGTCACATTTTCCGCCTTGTGGTGCCCGTTCTTTCTACTGCGCTTAAACCATATGGCATCTCGAAGGCCAATATTTCCTAAATGAATTCAAATGAAGCGTGCGCTGCGTACGAAGTCAAAAGACAAGGGCAGTGAACAGAGAAACCATACGTTGACCTCGTCGCTCGTCTAAGTATGCAGCGGACGCTACATTTGAATTCAAGACTTTACCAACTAGCCCCAAAAAAACCTTTGTTAGAATGTTTCCCTTTTATGGATTTGGTGAGTACAACAACGTTCTAACACGATTACCGAAGTATCTTTTTCCTTCCCGCAGGCCACGCCCGCAACCTCTTTTTGGGTATACTCCCCCACAAACTAATTTATTCTCAAGCAACCTGCTGTGGCCTCAAAAAGCGAAGCAGCGGTTTTCATTATAAAGCGACCTGTGCAGCAGGAATGAATAGCGATAACAATACTGGCAGATGTAATTTGCAATTATTGTCTTAAAATAAGAATATTTTTTTCGCTCGGGAGAATTTACTTTTGCCTTCCTGACAGCCAATGATCAGAGTACACGAATCCTTACAGGAAAGAAAACCTGTATTGTGGGCAATATCAAAGTCCGTCAAAAGCGTTGAAGGACTCTGGTAATATGCCTCACCCTGATATAATGTTTGCTTCCCCGCCATAACACCCATTATGCAGTTCTGCAGCCTTTATAGGCAAGTCGGTGATTGCACGGCGTAACAGTTCATAGCCGGCAAACCAGATACCCAGCGACGTCGCCTGCAAAGGGTGCACCACAGTAGAAATATGGTTTGTTGCGGTGAAGCTTATTATCTTTGTAGACACCCAGCTAACTCATACGCTCGACCGTTACTGTTTGCTGACATATTAAAACAACGCTTTATAATCTCGTCAAGCCCTTTCGCTGTCGCGGGGAATTTGACGTTCATTTGACCGCAGCTGCGCCGTTTCATTGGCAACGCATAACGTGACTCGCCGTGCCGAGCTCCGCCGAAGGCCGCGTTCGCCATCCACCGCCGCCGCTGCCACTGCCGGTTTGGCGCATGGGCTTTCCGCAGCTTGGTCGGCGCCTGACCACGCGACTCGCCGCACATCACCCTGCAAGCCGCTTCAGTGGAGAGGGTCTGGAATGCCAAGCGCGCAAAGCTAGCGTCGCACACTGAGGAAGAGCGAGCCGTTCGGCTCGGAAAACGCCGGAAACGGCACCACAACCGTAGGCAAAGGCAGGCTTCGGACAAATAGTATAATAATTACAGCAAAATAAATGTGTAACCAAGACTTAACCAGGCTAAGCCAAGCTTTCACTTGGCATATCAAGGGTTAGCCGAACTAAGCCGCAGCCACTTTTGTTGACTATGTGCTCCCGTATTGAAGAAAAAGCATTAAATGACCCATTATGCGGAACAGCCCGTGTACGGCGCTGCGTTGGCATCTACGACCGAGAAACGGCTCTTTGAGGAGCGTTTGAAAGCACCAGGCGTTCCGTGATGTATAGGGCGATCATCTCAAACAAAAAATAATCTTAGCACTTAAAGGGGCCCTGAACGAGGCTTTACTGATACGTGGATGTTGACATTATCAGGTAAATCAGCGTCCTAGTAATCACCTCCTTCAAGAATTTTGTTAAAGTGACGAGTATTAGTGGAGTTATTGGAAATCAAAACATCGCATTTTCACATGCGCCGCGATTCTCCCTCGTGTCGTCCACCTCCTTGCACCGCGAGAGCGCGAAGGCCCATAATTCCTCGCTTCTCGGTGGCATTTGCAAGAACACCAGGTGGCGCGCGTCGTCTTCTGCGATATTCTGCACCGCAGGATCGCTTTGGGACCGAGCCATCTGTCTTTCTGCGTTCCGTTTGGACCGTTTTTCTTCCTTTTATGAATCCTGCACTCCGCTCATGACTGGAAAGGTTGACGGAATGAATGTGGTGGACTTTTTACGCCTACACACCACACAGAAATATCACGCGAACAGAGAACGACACTGTCACCGCGCGTTCGTGGCGACGACGTCTGGGTACATATTAGAGTCTAAAATACGACAGCGAATGACTAAAGAATCGCCTCAAAACTTGGTAGCGTGTGCACGTACAGGTCCGCGCAGAAGTAAACGGAGCACGAGAGCGGTGGCGGAACTGCATCGTTGCGCCGCGTATGGGCGCCGACGGGAACCATGGAGCGCTGGTCAAAGAGTGTGTTCGCACTGGCCCCGCCGCCCTATCTGATATGTTTAATCGCCGCTCTGCTGGCCTGTCATGCTCGGCGAGACGGTCTTCAAAAGGCAGCGCTGGGCTATAGAGGGGCGCTGGTTGCATTGCCGCTGGCAGGCATCAGCGGCGACCGAATCCGCTGCTCATGAGCTGGACGAAGCTGCGCGCGCCCGCAAACGTGCCTTGTTGCGCGCCGTAAAGGGCGACATAAAATTGGAGGCCGCTGTGTTTGGAATAGCATGTCATTGCGATATAATAAATTGTAAGCCGGCAACAAAATTGCCATGTACAATATAGAAAGCACATTCACAGACATTTTCCTCGTTTGAAAAAAAAAAAAAACTCGCTTACGAGATTTCTTCTTTAATTTTGGGTTTGTCCCAAGTTATTGCAGCCGGTCAGTCCGGGTGTGTTCTGAAGAAAGGAAAATAGAAATTTTCAAGCGGTAAAAATTTTGTATTGGAGAACACCGTAAGGAATAGGCACAATCGTTGCCCGCTATTACAGCGGGCCTCATACGGCACATATTTTGTTGTCGCATTAAAACCGACGTTGTTATTTTTAACGAGCACCTTATATTATTTAAGAAAGTGTTGCAGGTTTAAATAAAACTGCGCATTGAATTGAAAGATGGCTTCACCGCATAGCCTCAATGTCTTGCAAAAAAGCGCCGTCAAGGCCCCAAAATGACCGAGGACGAGTTTAGTGGTCATGGCCGATGGCGACGATACTGTTAATCGGTTAATTTGGTACAAAATCTTATGACGGCTATCCTCGTCAATGGGAGCGAAAGGGTTAATGCGACAACAAAACATGCGCCGTATGAGGCCCGCTGTAATAGCAAGCAACGATAGTACCTATTCTTTACGGCATTCTCTAATACAGAATTTCCACCGTATGGACATTTCCTATTTTCCTTTCTTCAGAATACACCAGGACTGACCGGCTGCAATAACTTGGGACAAACCCAAAATTAAAGAAGAAATCTCGTAAGCGAGTTTTTTTTTCCAAACGAGGAAAATGTCTGTGAATGTGCTTTCTATATTGTACATGGCAATTTTGTTGCCGGGTTACAATTTATTATATCGCAATGACATGCTATTCCAAACACAGCGGCCTCCAATTTTATGTCGCCCTTTAGGGCGCGCAAAAAGGCACGTTTGCGGGCGCGCGCAGCTTCGTCGAGGTCATGAGGAGCGGATTCGGTCGCCGCTGATGCCTGCCAGCGGCAATGCAACCAGCGCCCCTCTATAGCCCAGCGCTGCCTTTTGAAGACCGTCTCGCCGAGCATGACAGGCCAGCAGAGCGGCGATTAAACATATCAGATAGGGCGGCGGGGCCAGTGCGAACACACTTTTGACCGTCGCTTCATGGTTCCCGTCGGCGCCCATACGCGGCGCAGCGATGCAGTTCGGCCACCGCTCCCGTGCTCCGTTTACTTCTGCGCGGACCTGTACATGCCTTCCGAATAGACGTCGGTTTATATACTGCCTAATTGGCCGCTCGTTCGCGCCAATGTCGAGGTTGGTCGTGTTGTGGGGACGCCGTGCACGCGCGTACACAGACAGCTGCAGTATTCCATTCAGTTGTTCTATCAGCCATATTTTAAAACATAACAACGAAAAAAAAAAAAAACAGCCGAAGGGTTGCGCGCGGTACGGCTCAGGGACTTTTTTAGAGTGCGTTGTGTATTTCATCCCCCCCCCCCGTTTCCTTATTTTCCGGAAAACCCCTACGCGATCCTGTGTTTGTACAAGTGCACCGTAACACACATTACGAGCGGTCTCGGAAGAGCAGTGGGAGTTTTCGGGCCGTGCGCGCCTGCCTCTTTGTTCGACTATGGAGATGATAACACAAACAAGTATTCCACCCTCGCTTTTTCCCTTGATGGCCTGGATCGCCTTTCATCTCGTTAAAGTCTGTTCGTTCATTTTTTACGTGCTCAGTGCTGCCAGTTGACATATGCGGATAGTTTGCTTTCCGGCCGCGGCCCTATATTCCCCCCTCCCCACACCCCCTCCCCAAGACTACCTTGTATCTTGTTTAAGTGGATGGGAGGAAACTATGCCTACTCTATATAAAAGACATACCAACTTTGCAAGATACACACTTGAGCATTTCGTCCTCTAAAAGTACAATTGCTGCTCTATATATAGAAAGCACTAGTTTAAAACTGAAGAAATTGTGCCTATGACCTAAACGATGCTTTTACGTTTGATATGATAGTTGCACAGTTCAGCCAAAAAGTTTTGATTTGGATTCACGCTTACTATTCGCAAGCCATGCCACTTAGAAGATGAAAAAAAGCAACACTATGCCGGGATTTGAACCCACGACTTTTAATGCGCGAGCGCGAGAGGTTAGTCCACTGCACAGCGGCACCACGGCTGAAGCGATGGCAATAACCTATACAACCTATAACATGGTTGATACAAGAACAGCACCGTTTCGGCTGCGGCTGCGATTTCGCCCGGCGGGAATAGTGCTCACCACGCTTTTGTTTTACCCTTTCCGCTAAAAATATCGGTCGATATTGATTCATTATTACCTAATAAACCTTCCGTAACTCTTTTGCTCTTAACGGAGCTTATATTTTCTACAAGCGTTGCTGGTCGCACACGAATATGCAGTTTGCAACTCCGGGAAACGAATTGCTGCCACTGCGAATGGCCGAAGCGTCGTAAGCCGAAATGCGGATTACTTTAGCGCTACTGTTGAGTTGCTTGAACTTAGTGGACCTCACTATGTTTATTACACTCTAAGAACTAACAGAACAGAGAAGCATTCATTGCAGCACGAATGTTGTCGGGGTGCAGTTATCGCTTATCGATTCGCTTCACGGCGACCGTTCGGCCGATCGGTGTTGTCGGCGTATTGGGTCAGCCAGCCAGTCACCCCACGCCAACAAGCTATTCTAGTAACATTGCACCATTCGGACTTTCGATCGGCCGACGTGTTCGTGTCGCCGTCGGCGTCGTGTGACAAGGCGCTCTGCGAACTCGGAAGTGGGCGTTGCCGTCGTGTCGTCGTCGTGTCGGCCTAGCCAACGGGCCTTAACGAGAAGCGTGGTAATATCTAGTGAAAAGATAAATATGGACGAACCCGACAGCGTTAAGTGTGCTGCAGGAAGCGCTAATTAACCAAAGGCGCCGCCGCGAACCGTCGATGCTGTACAGACGACACTCCTATTCGCCGGAAGTGAGAGAAAGAGCCGTCCAATTAGAAGATTTATGCCTCGTGACGCGCCAGGCGGAATCGATGATGTACACAGAGGAAGATGGCGGAGCCCAAAAACATGCAGGAAAGGGTGGGAACGCGGCAACAAACTTTGCAACGAAAGTGTGAGCTTTCCGCTGCACGTAAAAATGTTATACTTGGCACAGTCGACGTTGACCACCAAACCTAACGACTGGGCTAGTGCATTTAGTGCGCTAAAAGCGCCTTTCAGGGCCACTTCAAGTCTGCTGACGTGCTTTGAAGGCGGAAGTCTGGTGATATCTATTAACATGTTCTTTACCGTATTTTCGTTTCTTTCTTCGCTGAAGTTTTTTTTTTTTTTGTCGGTTGGCGCGAGTTACTTCGACATGCTTCTTTTCTCTACGCCTCGTTTGTCTCTTTCTTCGCTTTAGTTTCTTCCTCATCCAGGCACGCAATAGTCTACTACTTTAACGTTTCTAATTTAAAGGGTTCGGAAAAACATTTTGAAATAACTAAATGAACATGCGCAGTCGTTAAGTTGGGTTGTTAATGTTATATGCGTCAAGTATGACTTTTTTACGTGCAGCGGAAAGCTTACACTTTCATTGCAAAGTTTTTCGTCCCTTTCCCACCCTTGCCTGCGTGTTTTTGGACACAGCCATTTAAATGCACGTACAATTTTGTAGGCCACGGAGACCGTGGCCGGAGTGGGCGCGCGGCCAAGCAGTGTGCTGCAGTTTCCGCCGTTGTCTGGTTGCGCGGCTAAAGAGAGCGAGCGAGTAAACTTTCGCTCTTGCTTGCGCAGTGCGGCTGGCGCTCGAAGTGGCTGTACTGAAGCGAAGTGCCACTTTTGAGAAACCGGCCGCGCGCTGCCCGTATAGCACCAGCCATACTGGGTAATGGTGGTGGTGATTTATTAAGAAAGCAGGGAAGAGAAAAGAACTGGCGATATTGTTGAACTCATCGGGGAGTTCACCCTCATACAACCCAGTCCATGGAAGGGAAGTGGGGGTTTTAAAGGGTAGGAAGAGAGAAAGAGAGGGAAGGAGGATGTGAGTGGAAGACAGACTATGTCGCGTTCGTCTCGTCCGAGGCTCGACGACTACAAACGCTGCACTAGTCCTGTCACAACTAGGAAGTTCAGGAGGTGCTGGAAGACCTCCGGTCGGAAGGCGTCCGATCCCGTGGGGAACAGGAAGTCTTCCAACTTGTGTCTTGGTGCACCGAGTCGCTGGAGTGCGGCCCGGAGTTCCTCCCTCGTGGTGTCGTGCTGTCAGCAAGAGCACAGTAAGTGCTCGAGCGTCTCGGCCTCTGGGCAGTCGGTGCAGGTGGGGGATGCCCGGCGGCCTTGGTGGTGCAGGCTGGCTCCCACGTTGCAACAATTAAGCCGCAGGCGAAGCAGGAGTGACCGGGCGTCTCTGCTGATGCGCCCGGGCAGGACCCATGGGGCCTGAACACTGACCACTCGGGCATCTGGATGCAGGGCCTCCGCCACTTGGGTCAGGATAGTCCTTGCAGCGTCGAATGACACCACATCCCGGGAGGCTGGTACCTCTGCTTGGCGAGCAGCACCCTTGGCCAGGGCGTCTGCAACCTCGTTGCCCATGATGTCCACGTGCGATGGCAGTCAGTGAAGTCGCAGTGGACACGCCTGAGCCGCCACCGCATGAAGCTTGGTCGCCAGCGACCGCTCTACGTAGCCGCTGGAGCTGGCTGGCTGGTCTGCAGCTTTTAGACGGAGGAGGGCAGACCGTGAGCCAGTCAGGATGATGGCCCCCGTACCTGGGTGTCCTGCCTGAGAAGAAGATCCGCGGCCAAGTGGAGCCTAGCCAGCTCGGCGTGGGTGGATGAGGCCGGGAAGGGCAGGCTGCACACCTGGCTGGTGCCGAGTTCCAGGGCCGTGCAGGCGGCTCCGGCTCTACCCGTCGACTGTTGCACGGAGCCATCCGTGTACACCTGCAGAAGTCCGGCACCGTCGCCCTGCAGCAGGGCGGCCACCTATTGGTAGATGGCCTGGGGTGGAGTGGACCTCTTGCTACGAACCCCCGGTAATGTGGTGGCGATGTGTAGAGCCTGCCTCGTGCCTGGTGGTGGTGGCTCCAGGCGGGGCCACTGCGGCAACGCGATATGGCTCTCATACGTACCGATCAGCATGCCCATCCGAAAGTTGGGCGGGATGCGGTAGCGCTAGAGTCATGCCGCGCCGTTCGATGTGCCCTGCAGGCGGTGGATGTGGTGGAGCCCCACCTGCAGGGCCCGCATCTGGATAGGCCAGGAGCCTGCCTCCGTGTCCGTGGCCGCCACCGGAGATGTGCTTTGAAGGCCCAGGCAAAGGCGGATAGCCCGGCGCTGATCCACCTCCAGCTCCTCCCACCGGCGCGGCTTGAGTTGCACCAGAGGCAGAGCATAGAGGACGGCGAACGACGCCATCCCGTGGAACACCCGCAGGGCCACGGTGTGCGTGCAGCCCTGACCACGCGCCAACAACCTCCGCACGCCCTGGTGGACCCTCGTTGGGCGTTGCCGGAGCGGCTTCACCGAAGGTAGCCAGGACAACTGGCAATCGACCAGGAGCCCCAGCCATACTGCGTAAGCAAGAGCGAAAGTTCCCCTCGCTCTCTTTAGACGCGCAACCAGCCGACAGCGGCAACCGCAGGGGCCCTGTTTGGTCATGCCCACGGTCTCCGTGGCCTACAAAATTTTGACGAAAACGGTACGTTATCAGTTCTCCCATGTGCGTCACGAAGCAGAGATCTTTCTATAGAACGGCTTTTGTCTCGCACTTGCAGTGAAGAGACTCGTCGTTTGCTCAGCGTCGGTGGGTTTTGGCGGCAGGTTTCGTTCATTAGGAGCGAACTTTCACGACGAAGTTCGCGCGGCCGAAATCTGCCGCGGCAAGACGCCGTATGTTCATGGGGCTGAACTAAATGGAGCGAAAACACAGCGCACGCCCCCGCGCCACCACTGGGTTGCTCTCAGTGTGGCTAACTGAACCTCCATGGCCAGAATGAACGGCGGCGTTCAGTAAACAGACCCAGTGAAGGAGCGTCCCGCTTCGGTTGTACGTCGTTTGACCATTTTGTGTGAGTCGGGGCGTTTCTTCTTCTGAAATATTCGTTTTTAGTTCTCTAAAGCGCTAAAAGCAGTAAAAAAAAAAACGAATGTCACGTGGGAGATTCGAACCAGCGACTCCCAGAACGTGAAACTGGCGTTCTACGCCCACTCCATCTTTTTTTTAATATGGTTGCAAAACGTTTATTGAGCCAAAGGGAAGAGGTAGAAGGGCGTGGTTAGCCTCCTAACATGAAATTTATTTACAGAAATATATACAGGTCCAATGAAATAATTGCAGGGTAACTCGACAGATGGCACTTTGGTGCAAAATGCAGCATGTCAAACCCGGCTCTGAATACATACGGTTGGCTCCTTCTAGATTTTAGATGCAAGCATCTCTTGCTCTCGGCTCCGTCGTCCGTCCGTCCACACCTCTCCCCCTCTCCCCACCAGCTGTGCGATAGCGCGCGCGCTTCTCCTCCTCTCCCTCTCTCCACGCCAGCTGTGCGATAGCGCGCGCGCTGCTCCTCCTCTCCCCCTCTTCACGCCAGCTGTGCGATAGCGCGCGCGCTACTCATCACCGCAGCTGCGGATAAGCGCGCATGCGGGTATGCTCTCTCATCTCCTCCTCTCCCCTCCATCTGCTCTGTATAATAAACCCGGTCCGCGCGCCGCTCCCTCAATTGCTGCTTCGGTTGAGTCACGCTGCGCCGTCCGGAGTTTCGTCATTTTCCGTTATTTGGATACCCAATCTCGTGAACGTTTCGGAACCTCCGAGATGCTTCGCATCAACTCAGGGCTCCCTTGCGGGAAGGTAGTGTCATTTTTTTTTGCTGTATTTCAGAGGCCCTCGGAGTCATATCGTCTGTTCCTCACACGCCGATCTTGTCCAAAGGCCCCATGTTGCTGTTAATACAAGTTATGTAGCCGGATCGCCTTTATTTAACCTGAAAAAAGCTATCGCAGATGCCTATCTCGGCAATACAATCCACTGTAGTTGGGTCGGGACCGTGTTGCGCTTGCGGTTGAGCTAACACAAAAGCGCGGACTTCTCTTCTTGCAACCTCATTTTCCTTAAGCGATCCTAGATTTACAATCCGGTTTTTTAGCTCGAGTAGGCGCGGGAAGGTCATACATCTATAAAACTCTTCCAAAGCGGCCGTCTGCAGCGGCCTGTACACGCCATACGCCATGGAGGGGAAATCGGAAGACCTGATTGCTTCCTTAGGTTAGCCGCTCGCCGCCGCTCCGCCGCCGACGAACTTTTCTGACCCTGCTAGATCGACACAAGCATATTGGGCCCGAAGGAGCGGCACTCTGATTGGCCGGTTAAAATGACGTCACATAGCAGAAAACAGGAAGTGACGTTGCATGAGATTTTGCATTGGGTGAGTTCACCCAGCGCAAAAAGTGTTTCCTGAAGCTTGGTTTTACGCTGCATAATGAAAGTTTCGGTTGATATTTATTCCTTAGTACCTGTATTAACTTCCCTGA
This sequence comes from Haemaphysalis longicornis, assembly GCF_048455015.1. Taxonomy (NCBI): domain Eukaryota; kingdom Metazoa; phylum Arthropoda; class Arachnida; order Ixodida; family Ixodidae; genus Haemaphysalis; species Haemaphysalis longicornis. Next base: position 172,198,844 of record NW_027526203.1, read on the forward strand.
CTCTTCTCCCGCCTTCATTGGGCCTTAGATTTTTCTACTAGCGTACCAGTCAGCAAAGCGTCGCATGTGCGCTTGCGAGGGGCGACTTGGACTTAGAACTTGATACAGTCTAAAGACTAAAGGCACGTTCTTCGAGGCACGAACATGGCTTAGTTTCAGCTGAACGAACGTATTGCGACGACCCACCGGCGCCCGGCCGATTAAACGCTGGGCCGGCTGATTTCGTTGGAGGGTCGGCGAGCCGGGCACTAGCGGAGTCCAGCCAAGCCATGTTGTTTTGACGTCATACGAAACGTTATAGGAAATCGGCAAAGAGGATGCAAGAGGAGGACAACATTTTTGAATTGATTTTTTTACTGAATAAAGTCACGTAAACGCAGCGTGAGGGATCGAAACATAGCCTCGACTGCACACTACTATTTGCGCTAATAATCCCGCAATGTTTACTGTTTACAAATCCCTTCAGTGTCACTTTCAGTCGCGCTAGCTGCGGCATGATACTGCAAGTTGAGTGGAGAAAGAAATAGATCTCCGGTAGAGAGGTGAGGCGACGGGGTGCGGGGTCGCGCGGTTGTCGGCGTGGTGTGACTAGCGAGTCAGCCGGCTGCGCGCAGACACCGACGCTCCGCCGGTTTCTTTCTTCTTCTTCTTAGGTGGTTCAGGGGAAAAGGAAAGGAAGTGCACTGGGGATATTTTTGAGCCCAACTGGGGATATAAAGATTAGATCCGCCGATTTCTCAACGACGTACGCAGTTGGCCGACGATCGGCGTCGGCGCGGTGAGATACGGCCGCCAACTGCTCGCCGACACGGTGTCCGCCGAATCGACCGACGGCCTGGCTATAGTGCCACCGCGACTTAACCGGTGCATTCGTGATTACGAGTTTTCAACCGCTGCAACGTGCAGTCAGTAGAAGAAGCTTTCTGGGATCGACAGCGGAGCGCAAAACCGGTAATGGTTAGAGACGCCACCTCATAGGAGCGAAGCATCATGGGAGGGTACGCTCGCGCGCCGACAGCAGAAGGGGAATGCCGAAAAGCGAATAAACGTGCGGCGGCGACAATACGAAGTTCTCGATGTGAAATTTCCCAGTTAATACTCACTGCTTTACCAAATTCTTGAAGCAGGTTATTACTAATACATTGCTGGTTATATGTACTATCGTGATAAATTTAATTGCGAACAACGGTGCGCGTGGTTTCTGTATACACGCTGCGCTCTCTGGCGAAGGGCCGTGTATGCGCATTAGATATAAGATTGCGTAAGCCCTCTGGTAACTTATTTTTACCACGTAGGCGGAGCCCCCGCTCAGAATCCGGATCCTATACTAAAAACCACGCGCACCGTTGTTCGTATTTCAATTTATCATGATAGTACACCCATGTATTGGCGGAGGGTATTTCGGAGCCTTGTAAGAGCTTGGTGAATTTTGTAGACTAGGCCATTACCCCTCAAAGCTCCCGATTCCTCGCCAATCCCCTCAGTGGGTATTTGTTACAAAGATAGAAACAACAACAAAAACTTTTGTTCCACCGCAGCCAAAGTGCGGTGATAGCTCAGTCGTTGTGCACCGACTGGTTTTCCGCTTTCTTTGCTTTAAAAATGTAAACAACACGTTATTATGAGTTGTGCTTGAACGCTGGCTGGGCGCACATTCGCCGTACTCATTTGCTCCTGTGGAACCAATGGTGGCTACGGCTCCCTGGGAATTTCACAAAGCAGTGGAGACATTCAATTTTTTCGAATATGTTTCTCACTGGAACACTTGTTTGACCTCTCCAGGAAGCAGGTAACCCGCATGTTACCGGGAAACTTGTTCCCTGTACCTTTGCATCGTCAGCCATGCTTGAATGTTAGGGATGACACTGCTTTAGCACGCGTGAGACGTAAGTACATGCGTTCAGCCGTCTGCGAAGACATTCTTCTTTTAATTGCATACGCCAGCCCTTTCTGTAAAAACGTGGCTTCATTGTAAGGGATTTTTTGTACCATGGTTTGTGAACTCTTTGTTGTGTAATCAACCTCAAACTGTAGACCATTGTGTTTTGTGCTGTGTTGAGAGGCAGCGTTCTACTGGGACATTCTACAACGGGTACTAAAAAGGACATAGACATAACCCAGGATGTTATTCGATTTCTCCAGGTGGACAGAAACAGGCCATCTACACATGATGTTTTCCTATTTATGGGGTTGTTCATTTTCTGGAAGTGACGCTTAATCGATCGTAATGCGGACCCTCCTCGTTTAGCGTAATTTCTCTTTCGGGAGCGATGTGCGTGGGTACGAAGCGTGTATGCTGTACAAAGGGAGCCCCCATAATGGCTTTTACCTTCTTGATGCGTGTGTGTGTGCCTTCTGGACAATACGTTCGAACATTTGACCTGCTCCTCTTCTTAAACTGTGAATTGTAAGCATCTAAAACTCGTATGAATAAAGCGAACCTTTAGTGTCCACTCACTGACGCGTTGTACACCAGTACGCCCTGCAGGAAAGCCGACCTTCTCTGGCGATGATGATGAATGATCATGGGTGAAGTGAAAGAGAAAAGCGCTTCCCATCGCCGGAACCTGAGTCGCTCCCTTTATGAAGCCGGCGTCTATCCGATTGCTCTATTTCGAAATGGTTGAAGTGGTTTGGATAACTCAGACGACAACCAAATTCTTCGTAACGAGAAGAATAGCGTTGCTCTGCGTGCCGTAAGGCTGTTAGCCAGAAGACGTTAGACTTAACTTCCCATTTTGAAGTTCATGATGTTAGGCGTAACGTCACACCTTGGTGGTTTAACACCTCAGCCGGGAACCCACTAAAAAAATTGCCCACTGAACGCCAATCAGCAGGTAAGGATTCGCGCCGTACACCCCAAACCCAAATGTTAAGTCCTACGGAATGAGACAAACAAATGAGTACGGGGGGGATTAAAAGAAATGCGAACAACGGAGCGCACAGCCTCCGACGCTTGCCGCACCGTCTAGATACAAAGTCAGTAAACTGCGCGCATGCGCACTTCTTTGAGAGCGTTGTAGAGTGTGGCCTACATTTATGGGAAATGCTTGATGAAGAAGCGATGCGGGTCGTTTATTTTGAGGCGCCTTTTCACGCTGTGTCGCCACTCAGCAGGATATCGTTGAAGGGCATTATGCTAGCTGCAATCAACCTGCTGCCTGCCTGGCTCCCGAATGTAGCAAATAACAGAATGCTCAGTGGCGACAGAGCATAAAAAGACGCCTCAAAATAAATGACCGGCGTCACTTCTTCATCAAGCATTTCGCGTAACAGTAGGCCACACTCTCAAACCCTCTGAAAGAACTACGCATGCGCGCAGTTTACTGACAGTGCAGCCAGACGGTGCGGCATGCGTCGGAGGCTGTGTGCTCCCTTGTTCGCATTTCGTTTACTCCCCCCTGTACATCACTGAACTATCGTCCAAACTACAGTTGTCGGCGGGTTGGTTTCGTAGCTCCTAGCTTGTGAATCTCAGCGATGTGGCTAGACTCGATACCGCTGCAACGGCCGACGCCGTGAATGACGGCAACATCTGTGTAGGGTCGGGGAGGCCAGGAAAAACGAGCTTCAATGATGCGACTGAACACGGTCAAGGACGGCAAATCGGGACGTTACATAATTGGTCGGAAAGGGTGCACAGCACTGCATACGCCGCGTTTCACACTCAGCAATATGTACGTAGCCACGTTGCCGCCACTTGTTGAGCTTGACAGAGTCTCCACGTTGCGGGCGTTGTAGACACATGCCATCGTTGGTCCACAGACTGCGCTGGAAGAACAAGAGGATTTTAATTAATGTACTAGTTGGAAGAACACTCAGCAATGTCAATGCCTCTCACTTCTTCCTTCGACTGATTTTGTCTTTAATTTGAAAGGAATCTTTCAAGGTAATTTCATTTGGAATTTAAAGAGTCGCCCCCAAGTTTACCCATAACTATGAGACATGCAATGTCTTTAGGAAAGAAACAAGCCGACGCATTTTGAAAGAAACTGACAGTATTTATCAAACGGACATGTCCCCAACAATTGAGGCCTCCTCCAGCACGAACAAACTTCTGAATTTAAGCGGACTAAATTTTCAACAAAATAAACGTAGAAAGTTTCAACCTCTAATTTCCTGTGAGGGAAATGTCCGCCTCCCGGAAGGTTCACAATTCAACAATAATATACGGAAAGTGCACTGCAAGGTCGTGGAGGTGAATAAAATATGATTGTAATGGTGGTGGAGAAAAGGGAGATGCAAAAAAAATAGGTAGAACAGCTACCACCTGCTACGTATTAGCCTGCCGTGTACCCGCCGCAGCGGCCGCTTTTTTGATGGAGGCGAAAAGCGAAAACGCCCGTGTGTTCGAGATTCCGGCGCACGTTAAAGATTCCCAGGTGGTCAACATTAATTCTGAGCCCTCCACTACGGCGCGCCTCATCGCCTGTGTAGCATCGGTGCTTTAAATCTCGCCATCAATCAATCAATAGCCTGTCGTGTATCACACCTCTACAATTTGACTAGAGGTATTTTATGTAGATAATGGGTCACTATGGGGAGACTGCACATGCCATGGATCACCCCGATATATAGGGAACGGCAACAGTTGATCAGTAATAGGAAGTATGTCCGAGGTTACGACTAGGATAAAAATAGATATTTTATCCCTTTAAGGAAAAAAAGCACGAGCTCATGTAAAATTAGTGAAACATGGTAACATAAAAGGGGTTCTTCTCTTAAAGGGTCCATGAAGAGAAAATACAACTTTGTTTAACTTTAAAGAGTTAGGCTTCAGTACCTCACTCAGCTCCATTCAGGTCACAAAAGACGTTTTTTAACTGATTAAAACGCAAGAAATACTTAAGAACTTTCAAATTTCGCGCAACGGTGACGTGTTATCAGCGCGAGTGACGTCATATGGGCCAGCACTAAAAACATAATTTTCAGTGGGTTAGGTGCACGTTAGCATTCAAGTGATTCGATCAAACGGAACTAGCGGCCCCACTACAATAGTCCAGTCATGTGTCCTGACTATTGATTAGTTCGGCCACCGTCAATCGCCAAAACAAGATTCTGTGACGTCATAGAAAAGTTGCTGGAAACGGGCTAGCGAGTCGCCACAGCTCCATACGTTTTCTTTAATATCTCCGTTATTTTTTGGAAGTTAGCGATGAAATCGGTATCATTTTTATCAGGACAAACCAGCCTTTCTAATAAACCAAACTTGTATTTTGTCTTCATGGCTCCTTTAAGAGTATACCAATATTTATGTCTCCTAGCCCATCCCTAGCACTTTTATTCGTCTCAAGGAGCTGCTACTATCGCTTCTCTGTCAATACATGTGTCCTCTAAGAATCATACGCCGATTTTAGAGCGCAGCCCTTAAGAGTCCGCTCCTGTGGTTTCGCGTCGTCCGTCGCCGTCGGACTCGTTGCAACCTAGCCAACGAAGAGTACACCGAAAATAGATGAAATAAATACAGCAGGAAAGCGCAGGAGGAAAGTATGGCGAAAGTGTGAAGGGGAGGGCGGTATGCCGATGCCGCGCGCGCGCGCGAGAGAGAGAGAAACTTTATTTGAGCACCATGGGGCTAGTCTGGGTGGCGGGTGACCGGCGGTGGTAACCGGCCGGTGACCATTGCAGCTCGCTGGATGACCTTAGCCTGGACCTCACGGTTGCCGCGCGAGACATGCTAGGCGGCAGCGCTGCGCTGCGAAATAACGCCCAAGTAGCGGGCGCCGTCGGGCGTTCGTTGAAGACGCGATCACTTCCTGAGACGCAGGAGCTATGCGCCATCACCTAGAAGGCGGATTTTCGTGCTGGGCTCAAATTTTCTTCGCATCGCGCGCTTGCGGGGAATCTGGTGCTGGTATTAAATGCAGAGTCAGACGTTGACAAGGTTTTTTAGGGGCGAAGCCCCTTAGGGGCTGGGGCTGTTGGCGTCCCCTGTCGTCGTCGTCGTAATCGTCGTCTCATGTAGCCACGGTACTAAAACACTGGGAAACTCGTTCACGCCTCGCGCTAGAACGTAACGCGTACTAAAAAAACACAGGGACACTCGTTTACGCCTCGCGCTGGAGCGCTTCGTAACGTGTACTAAAAAAAAACTAAAAAAACACAGGGACACTGGCTTACGCCTCACGCTAGAGAGCTTCGTGCTTCAAAGACAGGACTTTTATAGCAAGGCTGTATACCTCTACCCCCCCCCCCCCCAACGGTTTCATCTACGTCGGCAAAAACACCTAGGTGCCAAGAATACACTTATACGCTGCATGTTTCGCCCATTTTCAGGTTTTACGTTAGGGGAGCTGGCCCGGGATTTTTTTATATATTCGACAAACCGTCCCGCGCAAATAAATTTTTCGGGCGTGTTTTTCAAAATCCTTGCCCACAAAATTCCTATTTCTTTTTTACCATCGGTGGTTTCTTTAAACAAATCCTTTTATTTTCATTTTCTTATTCTTCGTGATCAAAGTGACCCTTTTTTGCGTACTGTGCTTCCGTTACGGCTTGCACAGACGTTGCCAAAACTGGTGGTGTTGCCACGTGACATGCCAATGGCATTTACGGTTACTTTAAGGAGGCTGTCATGTACACCAAGTTATTAACTGCGCGATTTTTCATGGAATATTCGACTGATGTAACGCACGAAAAAATTATATAGGATGTCTATAATGTTATCTTCGCAGTACATTTCTATTCGGTTGGCCCACGCCAAAATGCCTGAAAGTGAGTGAAGCGTATCGAAGTACCCCTGGATTGCAGTCATTCCTTTTTTACGTTACACACAGGAACTTTGTCGTCAATACACGGATGCATAAACGGAGGCTACTTGTGCCGTGGGGACCAGAGTGTTCTATTTCAAAACAGCCTGAGGCAGTCGAGCACGTATTTCTTCATGGCTGGGCGTCGGTTTTCTGTTAGGACATCCACCAGGGAACGCTCCATAAGAGCTGCCACTACACCCATATGTCATACAGTTTTTCAAGTGAAGCTTGAAATAACTGCCTTGAACGTGCGATGTTTAATATCAACGCCATGCTTTAAAGCCCACTTTAAGGAGCCCTGATGATGATGATGATGCTGCTGCTGATGATGATGATGCTGACCTGAATTCACGCTCGCAGGTTCATGGGTAGGCCACAGGTGATTCGTTCGGCAGAAGAGCTGTATGCTAAACGCCACACAGTAAAGACAACATGAAGATGTGATGATGATGATGATGATGCTGCTGCTGCTGATGATGATGATATCACCTGAATTCACGTTCGCAGGTCCATGGGTAGGCGATGGGAGATTCGCTCGGCAGGAGACCTGTATTGTAGTGCCTAGAATATACTAGGCGTATTCTAGGCACAATTGTATATTCTAGGCACTCTAGCTGTATGCTAAACGCCACACAACAAATTCCACCTTAAGGAGCTCTGATTATTATTATTATTATTATTATGGCGATGATTATTATAATAATAATAATAATGATGATGATCATGATGATGATGATGACCTTAATTCACGATCGCAGGTCTACGGGTAGGGCACGGGTGATTCGTCCAGCTGAAAAGCAGGTGGTTATGCGAGCACGCGCTTACAAGCGTAATCGTGAGCGTGTTCATGGGCGTCATGCGGACCCCGAAGTTCGTCAGGCGGAAATGGAGGCTAATGAGCGACGAAGGCCTCAATTGTTGTGCATTGCGTGTTTACCATCAAGCTTCGCGTGTGTTACTTTTTCGTTTAGAGAAAGGACGAATAATGTTTGTCTGTAAAAAATGAGGAAGGTGTGTCCTTTGATGTGGTGATAATGATTGGCCTCCACAGTATTTGGACCTCGTGCATGGCCTGGCACCACAACGATGTGGACGTGAGACCGGCGCGACAATGCTTCCGAGAAAGCTTATGCAAATTGGTCGGAGTTCCTAAAATCCCAACCCCTCATTTGTGCAGTGGGAGGGTTGGATGACCAGCTTCGAACCGGATCGCATACAATATCTGTCAGAACGCGTGAGACAGGCCGCCCAGACCCAGGGCTTCTGGGACTAAGGAGGCCCCCGCCTGGCGGTCAACCAAACAACTTTGACTGTTCTAATAAACGTTTATTCCTCCTTTTGCAGAAACCAAAGCTCCCCGTGCCCGAGTGGCTAGGACTGAACACACATCGGCCACATTATTTAAGGAATTTTAACGACAAAGCCGGCGCACAATTGGGTTTGTGGCATAAAGCATGCTTCATTCTAAATATTGTTTGGTCGTATGATGTTGAGTGTTGTGTGAGAAACAGGCAATGAGAAAGAAGCTGTGGTGGTCCAGCGGTTCCGAGCTGGCATCTAACTCCGAAGGACCGTGGTTCGAATCCCACCCAGTAAAAGATTTCCTGAATTTTGTTTTCACAGCAATCTGTTACATTGTGTTGTTTATTGAAGCTGAATTCCCTCAGAAATGTGGCGTCATTCCGGGCAGTCATTGACCTGCATTTTATCCTTTCAGCCGTCGGCCATCTTGAGTGCCAAGGACGCCGGATTTTCAGTAAACAAAGGTAACTGATGCTTTCGCATAAAAAACTGAATGGAAAGTGGGGTTGGGGGAGGGGGGGGGCGTCACTGGGGATCCCCTTCCTCCATCGAAATAAAATCCTGGCTACGCCTTTGCCCCTTTCTTACACATTTATGCTAGAAGAAAAGGCAGCGTAGCTAAGACACGGACAAACAGAAGACTTGACGCACTTTAGCGCTCGTGCGTGTCAAGTCTTCCGTTCGGCCGTGCCTTAGCTACACTGTCTTTTCGTCTTTATCACGTCGAACCAACTCGTCCACATAGCCACTTTCGTGCAATTTCTTTCTGCTAGGTTCGTGCGAGAAGCATCACAAATAAGAAAAAGCTGATTATATGGTTGTTTGAAGCCGCTGTGGTATCCTCTAGACAGTAGGTTTTTAAGAGAAAGCCTTAAATGCTTCATTACGCGAAAAACCGGCGTCCGGCTTCGGCGTGACCAAGAAATGGCCCGAAAAATTGCGAAAGTGCGAGGAGAATAAAGTTAAGGGATAGAAAATTTAGTCGTTTGAAATTCGAAGCCACAGCTTTATGGAATGTGAATATGACATTCATCCTGTGTACCACAGCCAATCCTCTGCCATAGCTGACATAAAGTGGATCCGGTTGACGAGATACGGCCTTCAATTTAAAAACGTATTACAGACACGTACTGAGGACTACGGGAACAATCCGTGCTAGAGCCATGCACGGGCCCGGGCTGACCCGACAGCCACGGCCGGGCCTGCATTTCAGTTCATGACCTGCTGTAGAAACTAGATGCTCCGTCTGATTGGCCGCTTGGAAGGCACTCTACCAAATATAATAAACAAATTTTCTTCAGTGTCTAAGCCCGGGCCTGGTCACGCGCACGCAGGCCCTCCCCAGGCTTAAAAATAAATGACCGAGCACGGGCCGGGTCTGGGCTTGAGACGACGCGCCCGGGCCGGACCCGGGCTAGGTGTTACGGTCCCGGGTCGGGCTCGTGCTTCATAAAAAAGGGCTCTGGCTGGGCCCGGGCCTTAAAATCAGGCCAGTGCACTTCCCTATCTGTGCATGCCAATAACACATGTAAGAAAACATGTTTACGATAATAGGGGTATATGTCGGGCTGACTAGAACGATTGGCCATGCCTCTCAATAAATTACCCGAGGGAAGAAGAAAAAATTCAATGCCCCTTTTACCTAACCAAAAAGATGGTTGAAACGCGAAGCTTTCTCTCATGCAACCTGAGTCAAAGTCGTCAAAGGCCAAAATCCAAACTGCTTTGACCACGCCGGAATGGCGCAATCGGATAGACGTCGACATCATAACGCGAGGGACCTAGGTTCGATTCCGACCCCGGGAAGCGTTTCTTTCTTCAGACGCCTGCTGTGCCTTCGCTTATCATCGTCATCATCATCGTCGTTTTGTAAACCCAACTGTGTAAAGTTGGCTCTTCCGCAGCACGTTCTGGCACAACATCGAACGTCATCAGTGAGGCGTAGAAAGCTTCCATTTAAAACGGTGCGAAAGAAAAAGGGCGGCTATGACGATATTGATGAGAGAACACAATACTTTCGCCGCTGCTGTGTACCCTGCAACGTACACTCGACGGCACGTCATGACTGTACAAAGTGACAATGCCTCCGTCACCGCATTGCTTGAAATAAATTTAATGCGTTCGCAATGCAACACATAAGCCTTCATGTATTGTGTTGGAGATTGCCCCGCTCTGTGAATTTTCCCGCAATATTTTTCTCTGCTCCTTTGCCCTGCCCCGTCCTAACGTTCCACTTTTAATAAATGAAATAAATGGTGCCGCTTAAAATCATGTTTGCTCCCGTCGTACCCCAACTCCACGGCCACGTCCAGTCTCGTCTCACAGAGAAAAAAGAAGGAAGGCGGCTGGCCCGCGTGGCACGCTCCGCCCGCGCACTGCTGTTCCGGCATTCTCGGCGACCTGGACGAGGCAGGCCCGGCTCACGCACCCAGCTCACCCATGGCCCTCAGACGCACCGCAGGCACGGCGGCGCCCGGGGATTACAGCAAGAAGGCGGTCATCGGCAGCAACGATGCGCTGATAGGCCTCGTGCTCAAGTACGTCCCCGTGAGAGACCTCTTCGCTTGCAGCCAGGTGAACAGCGTCTGGGAGCGTGTGTGCCACTCCCTGCTCCGGGACAAGCTGAAATGGGTCCTCTGCTCCTCGGTGAGTGAATCATCTCTGCACGCCAGCGCGTTCCGTTAGCTTTGAAAGTCGTCCAGGCTTCCTGCGTCCCATTGTGCTACGTATACGTGTCACGCCCCCACACCGCTCAGGGGCTAAGAAATTGTGTTGCTGAGCCCAGGGACGCGGGTTCGATCCCGGCCTCGGTGGCGCCATAGACCGAATAATCCGCAGCTCTCCACTACGGCGCGCCTCATAGCAGCCCAGGTGTTGCTGCAACGCGTAAACCCCCCCGCGCCCCCATATGTTTTGTATGTGTCAGTTAAAAGTGCGCAATCGCTCCAACTCCGTTCAACTGTCGATGCAGCCCGCATCTAGTTCCTCTTTCTCAACGTGTATACCTAGTAACGTCGAGAAGACTCCGAAGCCGTTGTCACGGGAAAATTTTAAGAAAAAAAAAAAAAAAAACGTTAGACGGATTTTACCCCCAGACTACATCGAACGTTCTAAGACAATTTTGAAACAAAATTCCAGACATGTGCGCGCAGGCCTCATAAGCTACCACAGAAATTTTACGAGCAAACTAGTGCTTTAAAAAAAAGCAGTGTCTATTCTGCCGGCGCCGCCCGAATAATTTTTCCCAAATTCTACCGGCAGTATCCCCCCATTGGCTGTTTCACTTGCCAGAAGTTTTGGCAACTATTCTGTTCCCGGGCACTAGGTTAGGTTAAATTGAGCTCGTTGGGTTATGTTAGGTAAGAAAAAGAAAACGTTGCGTGTGTTTTATCGCCACTGACGCCGTTGTGACCTCGGGGGGGAGGGGGGGGGGGGAAACGTCGAGGTGTCTTTGTCGGAACTAGGTTGGTTGACCGTGGCGCCTCCGTGTTACACGTCATTATTGCACCAAAACAATTTCCCCGCTGTGTTCATATACCGTTGTACAGTGCAAAGGTTAGGTCAGCTACGACCTCGACCTAGAAACGGTTCGAAAAATCCAAGGGAAGGACAAATTTTGAAAGAATTATTCTGCTGGCGCCGGTGGAATAACAATTCCTTATTTTAACGTCAGGTGTCATTCCACTTTTGGAAGCCAATGCGAGGCGACCGCCAGTATAATTTAAGAATTATTCGGCCGGCGCCGGCAGAATAGACAATGCCTTTAAAAAGCGCCCTCAGAAACTTCTCCACAAAGGCACATGGCTCTTCTTGTTTGGTTATCTCTGTTGACCTCATGCTGAAAGCGGCTCAAGAACAATTTAACGATTTCAGGTTGCACTAATTGAAATTGTTGAATACTATAACAAGTCCTTGCTGATGTACTAGGTCTTTCCGTCAGTTAACTCTCCTGTAACGTCACTGCTTATGGCCGGGGTCTTACTGATTGTGTGCTTCTATCAACATGAACTTTAGGAGCTCTTATGCTCCTTTTGTCTAAGACTAAAAGCCTTTCGATTTTCTCCTTCTGTCAATACACCCATAGCATTTTCATGTAAATGCTACTCTAGCGCTATTATTTTTGTTATTGTGTCTTACTGATACGTTGCCTGACTGTATCAGCTGAACTCCTTCCTTTGAAATCCCGACATTGGGGCATACTGCTTCACTTTTTGCAAATAATGATTGCTCTAAAAAGCATAAAAAGCCAAATGGAGATTACAAATCTGACAGCGTGGATCATGAACAGGGTTACAAGTAATCTCAAAATGCGAGTGGCTACGGTTACGGCACTGTTAACACCAAGGCAGTGCACATGTGAGCGATTTATGTACGCTGGCAGTGTTGCGGGAGGTGGGAGAAAGGGTCTCAGTGCGGGTGTGTGCGCTTCCGCCGTGTGGTTGACTGGGGGATCAGGACGGCGTTCTTTTTGCGCTCGTCCCCTTCGAGTGCGGTCGCACGATGGGGGGATGCGATCATTATCTCTTCCCGTGTGCCTCTCCTCAGGTGCAACGGGTACTGTTAGTGGGGATCGGGATCTTGATCCCGCTTCTTACGTTGCTTTCAATTATAGCGCCGGTGATCAAAGACGGTTTTAACGTTACTTTCTTTCACGACGAGGGCTATACAGTCAGAATCCTTATTCCGATTGGAATTCAGTGTTTCTGCCTTGATGAAGGATGGGAGCACTATCCCGCCATTCATTGCAAGCGTTCCCACAAGTTTAATGAGTTGCAGGATGAAGTTTCCGTGATTCTCACGAAGAGCTCCATCGGAATCCCCGAACAAGTCAGGGTCACACAGAAGGAAGAGTACAAATATGCCCCTAAAACGCATCCTGCTTTGTTCCCCCTGTGTATCGCTTAGATGCATGGAAAGCCCTCCAGTGGTTTTCACCCCGCACTCCCCAAAACGGCCGTGAGTCCACACCACGACGAAGCTCAGTGACCAATCATTGCGATCACACGAGAGAACTGAGCCAGGGAGGAAGCCGAGCGTATTATTTTGCTCTTATGCGCAATGCAAGATTCACGTTTCGCATTGTCAAATGCCACGGCGCACATTGATTGTTTGATTATAGGTTTTAACACGCCGACGCAACGCAGGCGATGAGGAGCGCCGTAGTGGAGGGCTCCGGATTAATTTTGACCACCTGGGGATCTTTAACGTGCGTCGAAATCTCGTACACACGGGCGTTTTTCTTTTTCGCCTCTATCAGAAAAGCGGCCGCCGCAGCCGGGAATTGAACCCGCGCCCTCGTGGTTACGGCGTACATCGCATTTTAAGTGCGAATGCACTTAAAATGCGATGTACGCCGTAACCACGAGGGCGCGGTTTGGGGTCGCTTATAAAGTGCGAATGCACTTTATAAGCGACCCCAAACCATCCACCGCCGGCGGCGGCGGCGGCGTCCGCAGTGCTCCTCTATATTTAAAAAAGAAACAGCATCCGGCGCCAGGTTTCGATCCGAGGACTTTGCGGCCGCAGCGCGATGCTCTACCGACCAAGCCACGGACGCGACGGTGATATCAGTGTTAGTGACGCGCCTTATATCTTTAACGCATTCAAACTACGTCGTCAGCGGCGTGCGTTGGCGACTCAGCGGCGTTATAGCGGCTTGATAACTGCGTGGTGTACACGTGATACTACAAACCCGATGGAAGAGATGGAAGAGAAGGCGGCGAGGCGGTGGGCTGCGGGGGCCGAGCGCAAGCGCCGCAAGCGGGCCGACAACCGTGCATTCGCACTTTCACATTCTCCCCCTCGGGGAAATGCGGGGGAATTTTTTTAATTGGAAGCATAGATAGGGCATTGTTATCTGTCGAATTTGCACTGGAAGCGGTGATTAGTAATTAAGGAGCACTTTGGTGACGAAAGCCATGGGAATTTTAAGAGTGGGTATGGGAGGTGGCGCGGTACACGGAGGTAAGAAAGATTTCAGGTGGTGGCGTCACGTGATAAGCCTACTCAGACGACAAGTGATAGCGAAGTTTTCCCGACACGTGATTGTGTCATGTGAAAGGGCAAGGTGGATATTTTTGCAGTTGCGGTTTCTGAGACCTCGACTGCTCGAGGCATCGACTTCGCTCAAGCTGAAAACGCCGAACCATTCCATTCTAAACTCGCAGCAGAAGAAGATGCTTCCCATGAGCAGAAAAAAACGCCAGCCTAAACAAGTGGGACTAGGGTGCGTTTCTGAAGTAACATAAGTGGGCTAGACCCGAATTTGGTCAATTTGTGTGCTAATTCAACTGCTTTTAAACGGGCTGCGCGACCTTTACGGTAGAGGTGCAGTTGCAGAGGAAACCGTGGTGCTCCCGCTTACCAAGTACCGTGCTCTGTAAAAACGTAGGTGTTCCCGGCAAGATCCCAGTGTGTGCACGCGGGTAGGAGATTACATTGAATTGGATTGAAAAACGTTTTTTTTTTTACTGTGTGACCGTACACGGTGGGTGGAACATCCTAGTCTGGTAGTCCACGCTGTGCTGCGGCGGCCCAAGCACGCGTCACAAAAAACTCCTGATCCACGAGCTGGTCACTGCGCAGCAAGCTCTCCCACTGCTCAAGGGTGCGTGGTTGTGGGTAAGGGGGTTGGGAGGGCACATCCAAACCAAATGAGCTGTTGTATTTGGAGTGCCGAGGCAGTATGGACAGTTGTGGGGGTATGCTGCAGGGGAAATCCAACAGAGGAAGGTGTGGTTTTGGTAAGTATCGGTCTGGAGTCGTCGCCACATGTGTGCGTCGGACACACCTAGGGATTGATGTGGGAACGGTAGGGCCCAGCGAGACGTTCGGTAGTGATGTAGGATGTCGGAGTAGTTTCTTGAAAAGGGGATGCAGGACCGGAGGGCCGCTAAGTGGTTCTACTCCTTCCCCTTCTGGGAATGCCCGATGGGTAAGGTCGCGGGAAGTGGCATGCGCCACCTCATTTCCAGAT
>NW_027526203.1:172213973-172298739 GCF_048455015.1 Haemaphysalis longicornis
CTCCCCGACGATTTCCTGATGTCGCCTGTGACGACGCGCTGACCATTTGGCAACACATAGCTTAATTAATTGTGAGGTGTTGAAATTACACAACTGCGTGTATAAAAAAGCGATGTTAACTGTATGAGATGGATGAACATCGAAACCTGGAATGCTGGTATACCGTTAAACGAAATTTAAATCAATGCGACACGTCATTAGTGGTTCGGTTCGGTAGTCCCGAACTGTGCGTGATGCTTTCTGCTGTGCCCCGCGTTGCACAGAAACAAAATTTTCAGAATCGCGATAAATACTCAAATATTGCAATAATAGATAGAACTGCCCAATGCAGCCAGAAATGACTTCGAAAAATTCAATTCAGTGTCATTGTAATTGGTACTTCGAGCTGGGGTAAATTGGCGAGCTTTCGTATCACCTTAATGGATACCGGAGCAAATTTTCCAATTTTTAATCCTGGTACCATTGAATAGTTCAGCTTATGTAGTAATTTATTCTTTGTTTAGGGGAAATCCAGAGCGTTAGTGTACGTTTGGGTCAGAGCATGCATTCTGCCAGCGGTCGCCTTGCTAACCGCTGCTGTGACGTCATACTGGTTTTAAATGTTCTTTGGGACGTCTGAGCCTTTGAACTTTTATATTCAAGCTTTTTATTATAAACATTGACTTTTTGTTGGCCTAAACACGGATTATCAAGGCTATTCTCTTAAGTCCATAAAATTTCGCTTTGCTGACTTCAGAGTGTGCCGTCATTGCCAATGTCACCATTTTGCTGAGGATGATGGTGGCAGAGAAACCGCACTTGTGACCGCATTTTTCCCACGAAATAATGGGAGTTAGTGAAAGGAACTTAGAATATAGCCGGCACTTTCTAGAGTTCTGTCATGTGAGGTATCTGGACGATGATTACAACTCACTTCAGTGTCCCCTCAAGATAATGCACGGCATCACCATGTTCGCGTCTCAAGTCTAGCTACATATTTCAGGGTCCAAAAGTTTCTTAAGAGGGGGCCACATTGTAGGCGTTTAGTGGGAAATTGGTCGGAATAAAAAATAAATAACAGAAAAGTATAAGCTCTTTGCAAACGAAACAACAATCAGATCAACAGCATCACGCTGCATCAATAGCTGTACTAAAATAATTCAGAATGACTCTAAGAGCAGTAATTATTCGTGCTAACAATAACTATACCTCAAGCATAGTGTCGGTTCAAGCCGAAATTGGTATTTCATTTTAGCTTGCTATTTTCCGCCTGAGGTTGGTTTGCACAGTACAGTACCATCCAACGCTGGTAAACAAATTCTCCTGCGAATGTCAGTCGCCTTTATCATGGCCCCAAAGTTGGCGTCGAAGTGGGTAACAATACGTTTTTGTGGTTGTTAACCCAGAGAACATCTAAGGAATTAGGCTATTTTTGCGCAGAAACAATATTGCCAATATTTAGTATTCAAGATGGTCGTTTTCAGAGCAAACGCCCCAGGTGCTTTGAAGGTCCGTGTTTTTGTGTGTGTTTTTATAGCCACTCTGTCTACTGTTGTATCTCGCTTTAATAAATGAAAAACCGAATGTAAGATTAAGGACGTATTGATCTCTAGAGAAATTTAAAATTTACAAAATTCGACAATCTCCAATACTGAGTGCATACAGTTTGACATTGTGTAACTGAAACAAGTTTGTTGCCGCAAAACTACGACAACTAGAAAAAAATGGTTAAGTAGCCATCAGAAGTGCGAGGGCGTGCCGTGTTAATTATGACGACATCTGAGCACAACACCATCAAATGTCGCTTGGGTGGAAGTTTTTTTCACGACTAAAATGTCAACCTGCGCATATTAACTGGCTCCAATTCAGCACTTTCATCAGGTATTGTGAAAGTAACTTATTAAAGCAAGCAAACCAGTTTTTGGCTTCGCTTACCATGCGCTCTTTAGGTGTGCACATAACATTACTCGAAAAACCAGTCTTGCGTAAGCCTCGGGAGGACTAAACAATATATGCTTCCAACTAATAAGAGAGCGGGGAAAACCTTGAATGTTTCATGCATTTTGTAAAAAAAAAAAAAAAAAAAAAAACCGGAAACCGCAAGTTTGTCATTTGTTTTTGTGTACGTTTGCAGTCGTTCAAAAGGTCCGCCAGTCAATTCCACTCGACTGCGTCATTCTTCTGTTCAAGACGAAGCGGCAGAGGCACGCCACTTTCGTGCAAACGCGCTACGGCCTGAATGGTTGCCTAGTCTTCAACACTGTCAGCACAGTAGCGCCACTGAGTGTACGTATGCCCTATTTCCTAAGAGAGTGGTCTCTACGTATGCATGGCGTTTCTCATGTCATAAATCACCATGAATTTTCGCGTTTTACATTTCAGTGTGAAAGCACTGTTTGCATACCATTTCAGGTGTTGAGGGGAATTCCTGAAGCCCGTTTCGTGTAGCTCCCGTATTTCCCAGTTATTAGTCGGTTGCGCAGCGTGAAATGCGCAGCCGAAGCCGAGGGAGAAAACGCCGGTGGCAGGCGACGGCCCGGCATCAGGCCTAACGCCATGCTTTAAAGTCTAAGTCGTTAATTGGTACCCATAGCTCCACGTACAATGAGTAGGACGCCGCTTGGCCCGTCGTAAGGTTGGTTACCTTGACGGTTACCTAAAGTGAAGCCTAAACCATGGGTGTTTAGTCTTTGGTCTCTAACGCCTACCGGTTCAAATGGAAAAAAATGTACTCATTCTACGTCAAAGTGCGGGAACCACATAACGCCGTAAGGCCTCAAAGCGAAACATTAGGCCTAACCCGGGGCATATCTGACAATTACTGCTGTTAGTCTCTCAAAGTTGTGCATACTCACTGAGCGTTAGATACCCGCAGTGGTATTTTGGCAATGCTTCATAAGAATGCTGCGCGCTGGGGGATGTGCTAACAATTAATGAATGAATCCGCCAATTGCTTTGAGCACAATCATTGGGGCGGTCGACCACAGGAAATCTATTAAGGCTGTGTGCGCTTGTGAAGCCTACTCTGTGAGGCAAAAATGACTAAAAGTTCGTCCTTTGGGAGACTAACGGCATTTGCCACAATCATTACTCCCTTTGGGGACTAAATGTGAGGGGACGAATGGTTAGTCCACCACCCGGTTGGCCCGTTCCAAACTTCCGATACTCCCCAGGGACGAACTGCTGAGAGTCGCAAAAAAAAAAAAACATCGGCACCAGCGGGGATCGAACCACCGAAGGCCGCAATTACATTCAAGGAACCTGCCGCGCCACCACTACACCACGCCGCCGGAAGGTTTGTTCGGCAGATAATTTTCAAGTGTACAGCGTGCAGTGCTGTGCCAGGTGATGGATTCATTGCAACTGGTTCCGGAATTTCTATCCGTGCAAGCGACCGTGACAGCGATTTGCGCTTCGCGATTTGCTAACTTGAGGGACTGTTGCTCAGTTCGATTCAAGTACAGCCTCACAATCATAGTTTTTTCTCTTAAAGAGCAATCAACTCGTCGCGTAGTTGAGATAGATGGTTGGGTGATCGGACGACTCATTTGTTTCCGCACAAATTAGCGCAAACTAAGTGTATTCTTAGTGTTCGATACGTGTGTTAAGCGCTCTAGGTATCGTGTGGGAAAGAGGTCGTCTGTGTGAGTGTTAGAATAGGGAAACAGGCCACATTTTCCTGCATCGGCGAAATCAAATTCGGTGTTGCTTAGCCTGAATTCGTCAAGTTAGCGTTGCTAGACGATCGGGACTGTGAACTGCAAATGGGTTTTACAGCAGTTGCAGCATTGTCATAGCTTTGGTGCACAAGGCAATTATGTACGGAGTGACGCTTACCTGTAGCGAGCATTTTTATTTTGCAGTTGTTGTCTTCAGCAAGTAATGCGTTTTTTCTCGTCTATTAAACGTATACATATTCATTACGCTTGGGGATCACTAATGTTTGTGTGACTGTTGATGGTCTTGAAATCTTTCATTGGCCGTTATTACCTCGCCCGAATCATATGCAACACAGCGTATCAACATAACCTCACCTATAAGTGGTTGTCCATCGCGCTTCGCTGCTCCTTGCCATTACCCACCGCTCGGTTAACCCTAGGCGCTTTTCTTATAATTAGCATCAATATTTTCTCCGGTGGCACTGTGTAAAGGACCCTCTGACTGCAATGGCTTGTGTTTTGAAACTCTGCAACTGTCCACAGACATATGCGCGAAATGGCAACGACGACGCCATTGCAGGGGATTAACGACGCAGCAAAGAGACTAAATGCATGAGTTTCGTCTTCCCGTTACTTCTTATAGATCAGTGGGTACGAACAGTTAGTACGCATTTGTGCACACGGCACACACTCTGCTACAGATACTCCCCTTGAAGAGGAACTGTTGCCCGCGAAGACTAAGAGCTGTATTTTAGTCCCTATTTTAGCCCTTTTTGCCTGAGTGTAGCAAAGTGTTACACACACATAGAGTCGGACGTACCCAGCATGGTTGGTTGGACATCGCTTTATAAGCACGGATGGATGCTGCCTCTGGGCGATTTTCCGTGGTTGGCGCAGCCGAACCCCCTGTCAATTTTTTTCATCAAATTGCTTTCCGTAAATCACGTTGCGGGCAATTTCCGTGAGGTAGCAGCGAGACTTACTGGATCAACGTTTTAAACTATACTCGGTAAGAAGTTGAGAGCGGCAATAGTTCATGCGTATCACTCCGCCGAAGCGACGCACCCGCATGTCAACGCGGGCGACGTTTTGAAGCGAGGTTACGCTTAATGCGTGACATCGTCTGCTTATTCTCGCGTAGTTTGTCGTCGCTGCAGTAATTTATAAGCGCATTAAGTAAAAAAAAGTCCACCGAAAGGACTCGTTTTACGTTAATAATACTCGCGTTATGCACTCTCACCTCTTCGCGCAGGAGGAACGGCCAGCTGTGTTGATGGGGCGCAGGGCAACTTCCGCTGTCTTTAAGTTGTACCCGAGTGTAGAGATTTTACTGCTGTTTAGTAAAGAGCGGTTAAAGATTACAGATAAGATATTTAAAGATAAGCATGGTATGCGTCCTTTCGCACATGTAAAAAACAAAGCACCTGAACGAATTGGTAGTATTAGGAGTTCAAGAGTTTTAAAATTCGTTTTACACAACACCCATATTTCATATACGCTGGTGGCGACTTTTCCGCATATTTTAAAGACGATAGTCTTGCTTGGGCTACTTAAGCGCAGAAATGTTGGTCTGTCCATGTCTGTATGTCTCTGACTCGATTCAGCCACTCGGATAACGTGAAACTGAATCTGCGCAGTAGTCTTATATACCCACAGCCAAATCTAAATGTCTAAATCCGGTGGCAAACTTCATACTTGTTAACATTGTTTAGCAAGAACAAAACATTACGCAAATGTGAAGCAGAAAATCAATACATAACTGATATTTTCAGTATTCCTTTGTTAAAAAATTCATGGATGCTTGGTTTTTGGGATATCAAATGAAATACTACATCAGCTGCAGAAAATCGTCACCTGCTGTTGCCCGAGCTACTATAGCTCATGGCGGAATTCTTAAAAATCAAACGGCAACAGTAACGAAAGATTCGACTTGATAGGTCCATGTTCCGCTTGGAATGCACGTGGAGCAGGGCAACGTGGTTCTATAAACATTGTAGTAGGTTGCCTTGAATCACACGCGTCTCCGCCGTACGGCAGCGCTAGCATCGAGGCACCCGGCGTGGAGCAGTAGAACACGGTAAATTTAAATTGACTTGAGCTAACCACTAGCGTGTTATCTTGGGAGGAACGAGACGGGAGAGGAACAGCATGAGATGTGAGCGGGAAGGAGAAGGGAGACGTTCACGGGGCAGGGGCGCCAGTCCACTATCGTCGTTCGTCGACATTTGCAACGGAAGGAGCAGATACGCGGCCATCCTTTTCGCACCTACGAATACCGAAAAATACGGTAATGCGTTAACAGGGCTTTATTTGTTAATTTTCAACTACCGAATGGTAAACTGCGTTATTAGTAGTTCTTTTAAAGTATTTGTAAACCATGTGTACTGGCGAACTACGGTAACGGCGAGCTACTTAAAGGGACACTGAAGTGAATTTGTCAAGCTTCCGTTTTTGCTTGCACTGCGTAGACTGGCTCAAATTAGCCCACTTTTCATCGTTTATCCGGTTGACAAATCGGTAATTATTTTACACAGCGCGAAAGAAGAAAAACTACCATGCGCGGTTTGCGGCGGCCGCACCAACTAAAGCTGTGACGTTGGGAGGAGGGAGCACCGTGATTGGACGATGCCCAAGGTTAGCAATCAAACAAGTTTCGGTTTCGGTTTCGGTTCTGTAAAACACAACCGATGGCGTTGTTGGATGGGCATTCTCAATATCTCAGTAATCATCGTACCGCGCTTCTGCCATGTTGTCGGCTGTAAAATGCGTAAGATAAGCCTCCCAGGACGGCTTGGAATCGTAGCATTCACTAGCCGAGGCCTACGCAGTGCATGAACGCCCTCCGCGTCCCCGCAGACGCTCAAATGCCATGCGCTTTTCCCCCATATTTGGAGCTTGCCTCACTCATGCCTGTATCGTAAAAAGCGTGTTCGCACCAGGCCAAGGGTCTGTTGATTCTGGCGTGTGCCCACTGCCCGCAAGCAGTTGGTGCTTATGGCAACAGCGTGCCAACGAGACCTCGCTAGCGCGCCAGTGCCAGCCTGCGCGCGTTCTGTGAACTAGTTCGTGGAGCACTGAAAGTTGCGGCCCAAAAAAAAGTGAACTCAGTATAGAAAACATCGGCGGAAAACGAAAAAGTTAACTTATAAAAAAAAAAAACATGCACCCGCCGGGATTCGAACTTGCGACTTGCAAAATACTTGCAATGACACACCCAGGGCTCTAGACGACTCGGCCACGGAGCGGGCTCTGGTGACCTTGGTAATATAAGGTATATATTGTATAACCAGTTTACACTTTTATTTAGTTTTGGCATTTCAAGCAGCTTAGGTGACTATTTGTTTTTTGCGCTCGTGCAGTAAGCATCGCCCAAGTTTCCACAATATATCACGTCTAGCAATTGCATTTCTTGGACGGAAAAGCGTTCGCAGATGCGTAGTCGTGCTGCTCACCGCTGTGCTTGTTCGCCAGGCGCAAAAAAGTGCTTCCCGCACCCTAGTTTTACGCTGTACGGTAAAAATATCGGTTGATTTTATTTCCTTAATACCTATATTGACTTCGCTGACTCTTCTCCCCCCTTCAAGAGGCCTTATATTTTCCTACTGGCGTACCAGTCAGCGAAGCGTCGCATGTGCGCTTGTGCAGCGCTTGTGTGAAGCGACCTTGACTTGAGCTAGATACAGTGTACAAACTAACCAAGTAAAGAAAGGCACATTCTTCCATTCACAAACGTGTCCTGGCTTCGTTTCAACTGAGCGAACGAATTGCGACGACCCGTCGGCGGCCGGCGGAAGAAACGCTGGGTGGACTGACTCTGCCTGAAGGCCGGGGAGCCGTGCAGTAACGCAGCCAATTGCGAGCTCGGCTCCTCCCGACGTCACACGAAAACGCCACAGAAAATTGGCGAGCGTAAAGAGAGGAGGACAGCATTTTGGAATTAATTTTTCTACTAAATAAAATCGCGTAAACGCGCCCAGAGTTGTCGAAACATGGCCTGGGGACTCCGGACTACAATTTGCGCTAGTAATCCCGCAATGTTTACATATCACTTCAGTGTCCCTTTAATAGATGCGGTGGAATATCATTTTTGCCTAAACAACAGGATACGCCATGATTGAACATGAATTAGAGACTTCCTGCCTCCTTGGTTGAGTGGTCAAGGTTTTCGGCTTCTGAGCATGGGCTCTTGCAGGCCTTAGTCTTACCCGAAAAAAAAAAAATGCTTTTCCAATGGGGGCAAGGAAGTACACTCGTAAAAATCGCAGTAGGGAGGCGTCACCACAACGCTCCAGAACTACCAATCAGCGTCACCAAACGTGCTAACTGGGGAAATGACGAGGCCTAGCATGCGATTAGAGTAAAAAATAGTTCCTGCGCTGTGACAACAGCGCAATGCGTGGGGGTGCCCTGTTTTCACAGCGCAGAAGCTATCTTTTATTAGCCTAGTCATTCTCCAAAGTCCCACATTTGGTCACGCTAATCGGGTGTTCTAGAGCGTCGTGGTGAAGCCCACCTACAGCGATTTGTAAGAG
The DNA here is from genome assembly GCF_048455015.1 of Haemaphysalis longicornis. Classification (NCBI taxonomy): domain Eukaryota; kingdom Metazoa; phylum Arthropoda; class Arachnida; order Ixodida; family Ixodidae; genus Haemaphysalis; species Haemaphysalis longicornis. The sequence goes on from NW_027526203.1 coordinate 172,222,144, forward strand.
TGTATGGCTAAGGCTCAACGAGCCTTTCGGTTTTGTGGGCATGTGCTTCTGCATGGGGCGAACACACAATGGGAAGTACTCCATGTGACCGTAGGGACGTATGCCGTGGTGCCATATGTCCCTACGGTTGCGCCATACGTTCTACATCAACACAGCCAAAACAATGTCGTACGCGGGTTCTGAAAAACGGTAAAAATCTCACTTAGGTGCGACAGTCACAAAGCAAAATGACCTGGGTATAAAGGAACAAGAAGCAACGCGATCCCGGTTGGGCGCGGTTACAAAGGGGCCTTGTGAATCCATAGAGAGAACCTTTACAAGTTTAGGCAAAGTCACATTACGGGCATTTTTCAGTGTACCGGTCCTCTTGACATCTTAATGGCTTGATTTATTGTAGGGTTCAACGCGCCGACGCAACGCAGGCGATGAGGCGTGCCGTAGTGGAGGGCTCCGGATTAATTTTGACCACCTGGGGATCTTTAACGTGCGCCGAAATCTCGTACACACGGACGGTTTTGCTTTTCGCCTCCATCAGAAAAGCGGCCGCCGCGGCCGGGAAGCGAACCCGTGACCTCGGGCTCAGCAGCGCAACGCCTTAGCCACTGAGCCACCGCGGCGGGTCATCTGAATGGCTGGAGAAAAGGGCATCACTCCTATAGTATTACCAGCTTTTAACATGGAGTCGACTTGGATAAACAAATGGTTTCCAGTTTTATATTTAGGACGCATTTATTTTGGACAAACGAGTGTTTGGCCCGTGGCATATTATTTTGGTGTAGAGCAGAACAAAAAACAGGCCGCGTATCTGCTCCTTTCGTTGCAAATGTCGACGAAAGACGATAGTCGACTGGCGCTTCTGCCACGTAAACGCCTCCCTTCTCTTTCCCGCTCACCTCTCATGCTGTTCCTCTCCCGTCTCGTTCCTCCTAAGATAACACGCTAGTGGTTAGCTCAAGTCAATTTAAATTTACCGCGTTCTACTTCTCCAGGCCGGGTGCCTCGATGCCAGCGCTGCCGTACGGTGGAGGCGCGTGATTCTAGGCCCCCTACTACAATGTTCATAGAACCACGTTGCCCTGGTCCACGTGCATTCCAAGCGGAACGTGGACCTACCTAGGGCCCTATTATCGACTGCACAAATTCAGTTAACTGTGAATTTGCCGGAAGTCTCTTCTGATTGGCTTTCAATTTCGGTCATGTGCTTCCGCTTGACAAAGCGGTTGTGTGTGCTTTCGTCATTTTAGCGCTTCATGACGTTTACGGGGACCAGTTCTAAAGTTTGCCTTATTTCGCTTTACTGAAAGCTCATAATTCTTGGCCGGCTGTAAAATACTAGACTAAATACAGCTGACACGACAACGTACGCCTGTCTTCGGTATTGAACAACAACAGGACTTGTATGTCACGCACTCTCTGTGATTGGCTGAGAAGGCGTGACGTTGGCGGGAACGACCACATCAAACAGCTGGCGGGAACGACACGTCTCACCTTGGCAACTTCAGCCTGCGTAAAAGTGACGTAATGTTACGTAAAAGCTTGAAAATGGCGGCTGCTGTCGCCGTGAAATAGAGCATAAAATTTCACCGACCTTCGGCTCCGTGAAAACCTCGTGAATTTGCATAAGGCGCAGTTTCGCGCGACGCGCAGTTTAGAGCATGTTTTCTACCGAAAGAAATAATAGTTTTGACTGTTTCCAAGTCAGCGGTCACGGACAATACAAATAACGTGCCGTAGTTTCCTTTTATGATTGGCAATAAAATAAAAATTATTTTTGTTTGGCGTAACAGCAACATAATAGGGGAGTACATGCCTTTCCATGAAAGAGAACCCATTGCATGGCATTTGTCCACACTCCTACTAGTAAGCTGCTGGGTCACATGATCGAACTTGAGAGAAAAATTTTAGAAAAGTGATTGTTTTAATCATTACTGCATTTATTGAAGTCGAGCTTGGCGAATGAGTGAATCGGCGACATCGGTGCGCTCCGCTGTTATCAGGCGTAGGGCTTCGCTGCCTTTACGCGTCATACAAGCGATGCTCGCGGCCACGGAGCCGTCTTTTTCTGTGAGCACGCCATAAACTTCTAACATAGCAGCGGACGAAAGCGTGGCGGCGGTGGAGGCCGGAACGTGATAACACAACAAAGCTTGCATTGAAGCAAAGAGCTCGAATATATTACTAAAAGCGAATGAAATAAATACATACGGTAAAAAAGATCGCGTGCTCAATTGCGAGCTCAACGTCCTGTTTCCGCTCGTTTTTGGATGAGCGTTACTCGATCGCCTTGTGGTGTTGACACCAATTCTGACCTGCAGAAATGTTTCTTTTGCCGGCCTCAGCTGCTGTATTAATTGTTAAAATACATGCCAAGTGTTTTTATATCTGTTATGAGCAATATTTGATACCTTGGTTGTGATCTTCGAGTGAAGCGTCAAAATACAGTGCATGTCGCCACAGCTATACGTGCATCACGTCATTGCGTACGTTGTGCTTACACAAAAAACAACAAAAAAACATGGCGAATTCACTGTGAATTTGTGCAGTCGAGAATAGGGCCCCTAGTGGAACTTTTCGTTACTGTTGCCGTTTGATTTCTTCAAATTCCGCCAGGAGCTATAGTGGCGCGGGCAACAGCAGGCGACGATTTTCTGCAGTTGATGTAGTATTTCATTTGATATCACAAAAACCAAGCATCCATGAATTTTGTAATAAAGGAACTCAGCAATTATCAGTGATGTATTGATTTTCTGCCTGACATTTGCGTAATGTTTTGCTCTTGTTCAACAATGTTGACAAGTACGAAGATTGCCACCGGACTTAGAAGTTTAGATTTGTCTGTGGGTATATAAGACTATTGCGCAGATTCAGTTTCACTTTGGCCTGTTGACTGAATCGAGTCACAGACAGACAGACAGACAGACACAGACAGACATACTGACAGACCAAAATTTCTGTGGCTAAGCAGCCAAAAAAACGACTATCGTCTTTAAAAAAATTGGGCGCCTATTTGCTGACTTCGCTGGCAATTTCAAAGGACAATAGTCTTGGGACGTCCCTGCCATGTAAAGGCCTTCCTTCTCTTTCCCGCCTTCGGCTCACCCCTTCCGCCTCGCTCCTCCCACAATAAACCGAGGGGAGGTGGCTCAAGTCATTTCCATTTTTCCGTCTTCTACTGCTCGCGCGCCATCTACTGGAACTTTTTGCCACTGTAGGACTTACTGGAATTCCGCCCCATAAGGGCGCCGCGGGCCTTTTTTTGTATTTTTGGGTCTAAACACTTTTCAATGCGTATTGTCTTATTTTGTATCGCTAAAATGAAGCAGTAATGCATTCATAATTAAAAGAACAATGCAATTACCACTCATGTATTGATATTTTGCCTCGAATATTGCTAATGCTTTCTTTTTGCTCAACAGTGTTGACAAGTATAAACATTGCCACCAGATTTAGTAGAATGGAAATGTTATGCCTATAAAATGGTCTCGTTCAAGAATTTTTTAAACTTATGAACGGGTCGTTGAATCGAGCGACAGGCACTGACAGACCAAAATTTTCGCGTTTAAGTTGCCGAAGAAAGACTATAAGAATAGAGATGGTTTGTCTGCGCCAGCGACTATCGTTCGAAAGCAGCATACATTCCAGCTTAGAAAGCGTTAGCAGTGCATACTATTGGTTAGCCATGCATACTATTGCATACTAAAGCACTGTGGCACAAACCACTCAAAGCGGTGCCCCAACCACCAAATACATGCATATAGATGGCGCTACCCCGTCGTTTCGAAACGACGGCCTCTCGTTTTAGAGAATTGGGCCCCTGGAAGCCCGCCGCCTGTGGTCGTATCGCCGTTTGTTTTCCCGTTGTCACTCCCCGTCATCAGGTTGCTCCCCGGAAGTCGTAACTTCGCGTGGCCTACCCACAGCGGTGCTGCAGCATGAATGAAAATAGTTGCCAGGCTGGTTCTTCATGTACGCGTGGAAGGCTAGTGACATCAATCTCGCCGTTGCAAGATGCCGTTGCCGTGACAGCTTGCGCGTCAGAAATCTTTACCGGGAAACTCATGCTGGGAGCGCTACATGCTTGACATAGTTATCAAGAGCGGCACAAACGCCTTATTGTCAATTATATGATTAGATGCTTGTTTCGTGCTTGTTTTTTTTAAAGAGTGCTGTGCTGTATGCTTCATGTGAGATTTTAAGATGCAGGTATTACTTCAGTTCCTTAAGGGTTTTTATGGAAGACGACGTTACGAGAAAGGCCGACCGATAAGGCGTATACAGCTTCGGTGCAAAACCTTTTTTTCTGCTTGCTGATCAGCTTATACTCACCCTTATCAACTAACTAGGGGCTGGTTCCGTCTTTCATCATAATTCTTCTCTCCCGGCCCTCACTCTCATTTAAGTGCGCGACCGCAAAGCCTCTTCATCACTTCTTGACGTGCACTTACACTCATGAGCAAATCTTTCGAAAGCCCCAACACTCTCACTTTAAGCTCCGCGCTTACGCCAACTGTTCAGAGAGAGTTCCAAGAAGCGCACTCATGATGAATACAGTCGGTTGATAGATTGCAGCAATCCGTTATTCCGCGCCTTGGAGAGATTCACTGGTAAATTACGTTGCACACGATAAGCCGCCTAGAGAGTATGCGGGCTTTACAACTGTTTTCGGCACGCAACTTATGCGGCCGAACTCGCAAATGATTAAACATTTATAGGGATACAGCATACTTGTAAGTGCTGGCCTGGCCTTCTGCTCACCAGCAGAGATGTCATTGACTATCTAGGGCTTCCTGTAGATTTAAACCTCTCCTTCGGGTGTTCTCTGGTTATCGCTCGCCGTTGTAACTCTGTCTGCCCTTAATTAAGGGAGGTAACACCTATTCGCAGCTAGAACACACCGAACCGCTAAATGAGGTATGCCTTTGTTTTAAATTCTTTATGTTGCACGTACTGCGAGGTGAGCGGATTACGTACAAGTAAACAAACGCGTGTAGAGCGGCAAAGCTCACATTGCCTCGTGGTTAATTTTGTAATTTCGAACTTTTCTGCAGCGCATTCATGCTTTCCACTTACGGTCAAGCAAAACGTACAAAGTGGACCAAGTGAACTCGTCTCCACGGTACCACACACCAACCAAGGCCAAAAACCACGTAAGACCCAGTGTCCTCAACATTACCTGCGGTGTGGAGGACTGGATAGGGTGTAGTGCTACTCATCAAGAGGTTGATTACCTGCCCTGGAGGCTGTCTTTCTGATACAGGCAAAACAAAAACACCAAGTTTACTTCGATGCTTGTAAATATCCCCAAGCGATAAAAATTATTCCAGACACACCTCCGTGATGACGTATTGTTCTGTCGTGTAAGGTTCGAATAACAGTACCACCACTAACATTTTGCCATGTTGAATGCCTTTCAACTTGGTCTCCAACTAGGAAAAAGCTATTTTCATTGGCCCACCGGCCTGGTCAGGCACAACGTGGGCCCGGTTGTTCCGCGATAATTTGGGATTGCTCCGGACCTTGCTAAGCCGTGTTAGAAGAGATTTGGGAGTGGGCTTACACATCCGTGAGGGATTTGGCAGTGCCTTTGTCACTCCCTGAAACATGTCATGCGCTTACAAGTTGAATCGAAAGGTAATGCGTTTGAAGTGAATAAGTGCGTATCTCCGCTTTGTGCACTTTGCATTAGTAGAGCTTTCGTTCGTCCTTTTTCCGAAAACGTATTCCGTTAAAAGCGGGCTGCGATATCTACAGGTGGAAGAAAAGTGTAAGCGAAATGTTTCTGAGGTAGGCCATTCCTGTGTCTTTTACCACAATTTTAGTGAATAGTGAAAATGGCCGAGGCTAAGTTTTGAACCCAATATTACAAAGTTGTAAATGTTGGCCGCTACCCTCCAGGTGCAATAAATATGTATAAGGCTGATTGCAATTGTTTGCTTGTGCTTACTGCTCAGCATCAGCAATACACTGTCTGTCGGCTTTGTTTGCCCGTCACGAAATAAAGGAGTACCGACGGAAATCCTGTTTTCAATGAAAAGCTTGAAATACGGTGTTTGGAGTTACCTGCATTATCGAACTTCCCTTCCGTGCATGAGTGGCCATTCGCAGTAACGAAAATGAAAAAAAAAAAAAAAAACGCTTGCGGGAATTGCCCAGCTTAGTCCGGTAAAACAGGAGGTGGAAGAGCTTTGACGTGAAAAAAAAAAACGCATCAGACCGGAGCAGACAAAGCCATGTTCACTTTGTTTGAAAGGTACGTATTTGAGTAGAATTTGCTCCTGAGAGTCACTGCACTGAAAACCTTCATCCTTCAATCCCCAAAATTAAGCGTTTCAAATACAGGCATTCCGTGATTAAATGATCGGTTTACTTCACGCTTAGCTGCGTTGAGCAAATAGATCACTTGGAGTGCAGTAGATTTAGGAACCCAGTGGCGGTAACGTAAGCGGGAGCACGGGAATTCAATAATGGCTGCAATAAAAACCACACAAAAGTGCAAGAAAAGTGCGGCTGCTCTGTGCAAGTGCTTTGTTTTGAAGAGCATAAGAATCAATCATTGTTACTTCGGCAGTAATTTGGCACCTGTTATGAGTGCCGCTTAATTATCGTAAAAAAGAAAGGGAATGTGGGATCCGTATTGCCTGCATGACGCCGCGAGGTATTCCAAGTCACGAGCGAAATTTCGCGAGTCTAACTTTGCTTTCTAGGAGTTTCATTCCTCAAGCTCACGGAACAAAGCCAATACCAGACAATTGGAAAATCAGTTGTTGTATCATTGAGTATGTCCGTAGTGAAACGAATGGGCGCAATGAGCGTAAATATAGGTTTTGAAAGTTAACAAAATGGTTTTTTCAGTGCGTCCACGTCTCTTGCGAATGGGCTCGTACGTAATAACTTGCGAGCGGCACGTGTGACAGGTGTGCAGTAGATATAACATGAAGGATGGTCCTTTTTTTGATCTGCAGCAAAATTAACAGTAAACGCTACAAGAGCGCATGCAAGGATTTTCGTTAGCTCTGTGTAAAGAACCAAAAGTGCCCCCAAGCTTGTACCGCAGGGCGATGATTCACAAAGCTGTTTGCATGTGAAACTATAATAAAAGCCGGCGTCTTGGAAATCAATTCCATTTTCTCTGGGTACCAACCACTCACTGGTGCAAGTCAGTTGCAAGCTGCTCTTACCATATATTGCGTGCGAACAGCTTTGAGAATTTGGGCTGTGATTTGCCATGTTGTTCCCATTGCACATCTTCCAGTGTTAACCGTGGATGTAATTTCTGTAATTCCCCCTTAGCGAGAACTGTTCGCGAAGTCTAGAGAAGAAAAGTAACTCGGCGTCAGGACAAGACGGCGACGTGAACACCTCAGATGTAGAATTCTTACCTCGACGCAGATCAAAGAGATTATCTGATCTAATCTGCGGGACAATTTTCATACGCACTCGCGTTTGTAAAGTATACCTAACTTGACGACTCGTTGCGTGCGGAGAAGATTTCGTTTCTGAATCTTGAAAAAGCGGAGTTCCGGCTTGGAAGCTTCGGTAATACCATAACAAGTTCTTGACTATAATATTTGTGAAGTAATACCATAAAGCCTCACAATTATCCCAACAATTATCTGGCACTGCTCAGTTATTTTCCCCTCTCCCCTCCCCAATGAAAAGCAAATTAGGCAAAATTAACGACGTTTGCAAGGCAGTTTTACCATTTACGATTACACAATAAACAAAGCGATGGAAGAACGCTTTCCAGACAGGATATATTAAAAACACACGGGGAGTCACTGGTTGTCTTTGTTGCCTGTTTTTATTCTCTGAGTCTGAGTAGCGTTCTTCCAGTGGTTTATTCATTCGAGTAATCGTGAAACAACAGGCCCAGACTTCGACGTCAGTCATCTATGATTGCCGGCCGCATTTAGGGGAGCTGTGACGTAGCTAACGAACCTGATACGGCTCTTTGCACGCCACGGACGGTTGCCCGGAAAGGTGCGGCTGAGCAAGCTCGAGGCGAAGGTCGGCGACAAGTCGCCTAAGGCCCACGGTCTAAAGCGAGTGTCCAAGTTCTTTCGGCGCCTAGTGACCCACGAGCAGCACCGCTCATCCAACGCGACCTTCAAGCACATCGGCCCGGGCGTGTTCTCCTTCACGTCCAAGCTCAGCGTGCCCCTCAAAGACGGCAGACACTTCTCGACCTCCTACGCGGAAAAGGCCACTGGGCAAAAGCTGCAGGTGCGCACGAGAATGGCCGAGAACGCTCACTGCGAAAGCGAGATAACACTTGTGCCAAACAAAACAAAACGAAAAAATCGTGAGCCATTTCACTCTGTGAATGTGGATGCACCGCGAAGCTTTTTAGCCGGCGTCTTGAGCATGGCGCAGAAACATGCATACAAGCACACTCATTTTTGCTCTACTGTTCTTGGAAATGGTGGCTATTGATAACCAGTGCACTCAAAATGCATATCAACGTGACGAGACGTATAAGCGTGTGGTCCAAATGTAGTTTTAAACGGAGTGCGACTCTGGTGCACGCGACCGCGCGCTAATACGTCGCCTCCTGTATTTTTGCAATGCCAAACGCATCGCGCACTTACCTGTGGGAGTGAGTGGTACATCTGCAGTGCCCACATGTCGCGAGGTGGGGCCCCGAGCTGAACCGGGATCACGCAACCGTAACTGACTTCGACAGTGGTTTGTGCCTTGTTGCCAAGGCAACCGATGTTCGAGATTGTCAAAGAAATGGCGCTCGCGCCAGCGCATGAAAGCTCAGAGCCGCGGCGGAGCACGTTTTGCAACGTTGCCGCTCTCCACCACGCGTCGACCCAAGCTTAACTGGTCCCATGATTGAAGGGGTGGGAAGGCTACCGATTGGGAGAGAGTGGCCAGAGTAGGAGGAGAGGGCTTGGTTGGCCGGTCCGGGCTGATGCGTTTGGCATTGTAACAATACAGGAGGCGATGGCTGATAGCACGCCGCACCGGGACGTTCATTCCCAACGCCTCGCGCTTCTAAGACATGCGGAGCCCCGGGAGTTTTTGTTCGCATACGTGAAAGATGCCTGAAACCCCAGAAATATAAACTTTGCATGAAATGAACGCTGAGAAATCGGGACATGTGGAGGTCATCGGGAAGAGAAACGCACAAATGTGACGTGGTCTGCTCCCCCATCGCTGAGCCGGCCTTTCAGTTTCGCCTGCGTATCGGTTTAACAGCGGAGGTGTATATGGTTCAACCCGATGCATTTCTTCGCTCGTCTGTAAGCGAAATAGGCTCTGCGGCGAAGTGTACTTCATCGCGAAGTCTTTGTAGCTTCCAATCACATGCCGATGTCTAGCAAAATATCATCGTACAGTTGGCCGCATCATTTTGCAAAGCCTCGTTTACTCGTCGTAATTAGTTAGTTCACCGTGAATTTGTGAGCCATTCGTAATTCATGGCATCTGTCAATACACGGGATTCAACGGGAGGGTTGTGGTCGCAGAAAACGGCTCCAACTTGTGTTCTACTCTCGAAACACCATACTGTCTCGAAGCCAAGCAGTCATTGGACTGCTCAAACGACAACGCAGCCGTGGGAAGTTTTTATAAGCAGGTATTATGGATAACTATCAGTAGAGTTTCAACGGCCGCGGCGGCCGCTTTTCTGATGGAGGTGAAAAGCAAAAACGCCCGTGTATACGAGATTTCGGCGCACGTTAAAGATCCCCAGGTGGTCAAAATTAATCCGGAGCCCTCCACTACGGCATGCCTCATCGCCTGCGTTGCGTCGACGAGTTAAACCTTAATTTATTCAATCAATTAGTAGAGTTTCAATACAAATAAAACGAAGAAGCCGCCTGTCTAAGTCATTCTGAAGCCCCCTAAATCTACTGAGTGAAACGGGCAGCCCAGGTATTTTTTTTTTTTATAAAATAAAACTCTAGACCTTCTAAGTTTGACTAAGTTCATTAACTGAAAAGTATGATTAATCAAAATAAAAAAATAAAAACGATTGTTTGGCTGCTTGAACACGTTGAAACTGGGCCCTGCTTACTACCCTCGTAAATGAATTACTGTAAAACTGTTATTCAAAACGCGTGCGGTGGCCGCTTTTCTGATGGAGGCGAAAAGCAAAAACGTCCGTGTGCATGAGATTTCAGCGCACGTTAAAGATCCCCAGGTGGTCAAAATTAATCCGGAGCCCTCCACTACGGCTTGCCTCATCGCCTGCGCTGCGTCGGCGCGTTAAACGTATACAATCAATCAATCAATCAATCAATCAATCAATCAATCAATCAATCAATCAATCAATCAATCAATCAATCAATCAATCAATCAATCAATCAATCAATCAATCAATCAATCAATCAATCAATCAATCAATCAATCAATCAATCAATCAATCAATCAATCAATCGTTATTCAAAACTCATTTATTTGTTTTGTAATGATTTATGTATTATTCAATGTTTCGCCTTCTAGTCATGCGTGATGAGTGTTAATTTTTTTTCAGTACATATTACCACTGACTGCAGCCGTTCTTGTTGGTTTAGCGGGATAAGTTTACTAACACCATGCGTTCAGTCAAGAGTACACCCGGCACAGTCAATCATTGCTGTTATTATTTGCCCGTTACAAGCCAAATGCACTTCGCATTTTACCGCAGCTGTCTGCCGGAGTTTCTTAGCGGCTGAGGTGTTTTGCTAGTATACATCACGTCCGGTGTTTGACCTCAGCTCCACTCGCTGCGTGATATTACTAGATGAGGCACAAAAGCACCTCTTTGTACTGGAGTTCAGCACGCGTAACCTCAAGGGAGACTTGCAATGCGTAGACTGGCTGGGTGCATCGCAAAGAAATTTGTACTGACAATATTCACACAAGTATACCCTTTCTAGTTAATTGTCGCTCTATTACATTCCACCCTATTATCTACACCATCAATAACGAGAATGAAAGCTCCGAAGACGGCTCTGGAGTCACGTACATCCTTGGACGAATGAATGCGAACACGGAAATATCAACCATATGAAAAATATATTTCATATTGCATATTTCATATGAGATATGAAATATATTTTTGATATGGTTCATATATGAAATATGAAAAATACTGTTCGGGGAAATCCAATAATGGTGCGCTATTAATGTTTGGAAGGCAACATTTCCCAACTTCGTTTTTGTAACTAAGCCTCCGGTCATTTGGACCCGCATGGAAAGAAATCGCGCTTTTTGTGTGTTCTGGTTCATATTTTTGTGTTCGCGTTTCACTTGTCCATGACTACACGTAAACGAAATCTGAACCAAATTCAAAAGTAGGCGTCTCAAGGCGTACGAACGCCTCCGCATTTCTTTGCGCAAAGCGGGCGTGTTCATCGACTCGCAGAGATGTGTCGGAAGATAAGCCGCCAGTCGAAACTAAAATATTTCTGTTTTGACAGCGAAGCTGGTTTCCGCTAGGCTCTGACCAAAATTGGCGCGCGTGTATTGGGGCACGTCGACAGAGCCGCACGCGCTCGCTGCAGAGCTAATGTGAAATACTGTGTAGATAAGAATATACCGTAAGTTATCTTGGAAAAAATCGTACTGAAACTGGCCGCTAAGACGACTCTGTCATTATGCCGAGTTTCATTTACTTGTCATAGTTAGTTCACACTGAAGTTGTAAATGTTACAGATAGATAGATAGATAGAAGCAACTTTATTTAGTCGCCTGCAGAGCGACACCACCATTAAGTGGCGCCGCGACGCGGGCCCTTACGTCTTCTCAGCGGGTGGTCTTTACTCGACTACGGCGCGTGCTACTCCCGCGTTCGGTCGCCCTTGGGGGCAACGTCCCGGCGGTTTCGCTCGGCCTTTGTCTTTCAAGAGCCGCCGAGACCTGCTGGACGGCCCAGGTTTGGATTTCTTGGTCATAGCACTTCGCCGCAGCCACGAGCCGCGGCGGAATCGTTGTACTTGTCGACGCTTCGTTGGGGAACTTGGTGCAGTCCCATAGGATGTGCGTTAGGGTGGCCCTCTCCCGCTGGCACACGCGGCACACATCACTCGCATACACTTGCGGGTACACATATTTCATCAACACTGGGGTGGGTAAGGACCCAGTCTGCAGTTGTCTGAACAGCACCGCCTCCGCTCGGCTCAGCCCCGGGTGCGGGGGTGGGAGAGTCCTTCGAGCCAAGCGGTGGAACTGTGTAAGTTCGTTGAACGTCGTCATACGGTCCTTGGCGCTACCCCACAGTGGACGGTCGGTTGCAGCGGCGCGGTTGGTTAGCGCTCGCGCCACTGCGTGTGCCGTCTCGTTGTGGTTGTCGTGCTTGGCCGACGCATCGTTGCCCGCGTGCGCCGGGAACCACTTTATTTTAACACACCTGTTCTCTCGTTGGAGGTCGGCCGAGCACAGAACGCGCACAGCCTCACCGCACACTTTGCCCTTGGCATAATTCCGCACTGCACTCTTGGAATCGCACAACACTGTCTGGCACCCGGGGTCGGCAATGGCCAGGGCAATGGCCACCTCCTCCGCCTCGCACGCCTGTCGGACCCGGACGCTCGCCGCCGCCATCCTGGGCTGGACCTGCAGAGCGCCTTAAATGTTACAGAATTTTCGTCGCTGTCAATGCACGGCCATCCACGCAGGGAGTATTCCTACAGAAAACGTGCGTCACTCGATTGTTTTATCGCAACTATGTCGAAACAAATTCTATTAGAAATAATTTAGAAGTAATTCTAAGGAATTTATGTCTATGTTTCTATTCGATCAATATAGTAAGTTACCGCACATAACTCAATGTAGTTATCCACCAATATAGCTTCCGGGTCTTCCATCTTCACAGTAGTAGAAGGGCTCTGAATTTTTAATGCACTTTATAAGCGACCCCAAACCATCCACCGCCGGCGGCGGCGGCGGCGTCGGCGTCCGCAGTGCTCCTCTATATTTAAAAAAGAAACAGCATCCGGCGCCAGGTTTCGATCCGAGGACTTTGCGGCCGCAGCGCGACGCGCTACCGACTAAGCCACGGACGCCACGCTGATATCAGCGTGAGTAACGCGCCTTATATCTTTAACGCATTCAATCTACGTCGTCAGCGGCGTGCGTTGGCGACTCAGCGGCGTTATAGCGGCTTGATAACTGCGTGGTGTACACGTGATACTACAAACCCGATGGAAGAGATGGAAGAGAAGGCGGCGAGGCGGTGGGCTGCGGGGGCCGAGCGCAAGCGCCGCAAGCGGGCCGACAACCATGCATTCGCACTTTCACATTCTCCCCCTCGGGGAAATGCGGGGGAATTTTTTCTTGTCGGCCGAGCTAGCGCGCATAATGCCTGATGATTGCTTATTTTGTTCTTACAAATTAAGCCAGCAAAGTGAGGTTCCTTGCTCCCGTAGGACGCACGTTGTGAGTCTTGGTGACTGTGAGTGACGAAACAAGAAATTGTACTTGCAGCTATCTATTACACATTATGCACAGATAAGTATAGAACACAACCGAATGACAAGGTAACAGCCGCCCGTTATTCGGCTTACGATGCTTGCGGGGTTTAGTCGGCATCAAGCGGACACCATGCCCGCGACCAAAAAGCGAAAGCGAAAGGCCAAGGCCCCTTTCGTTCTATGTAGTATCGTAGACAGCGCGTTAAAGGAAGCGCCAAAAAGGTAAGAGTACGCAGTGTAAGAGCTAGATAAAAATTGGCCTTTAGGAACACGAAGCCACATGAATGGCGAAGAGCCACGAGAAAGAAATAAAAATAAAAATGGGTCGAATTGAGGCTTATGAATATTTACACTCGCAATCTCCATTTTATTTGGATCGGTAAATAAGAGGCGCTTACGCTCTTATCCCCTTTATTACGAAGTGTACTGTACTTCAATCAATTTTTTGCACATTTGCTCTTTGAATCGCTGGAAGATACGCGCTTTAGTTCTGGTCGCTACAGGCACCGATGCTTTTCTTTCTTGTTGGCCCAGTGTCTCACGCTTAATGCGCAATGATTGTCTAGAGCTCTCACAAAATGAACCATCACATTGAGGTTCTTTTCTCCCACGGTGACTAAACAAGAAATTGTACTAAGGTCGAGTCGAAGCGTGACGTCAATGATCTCAATTTCCTGTGGCACTTCCTTCGCGCTGTAATGAGTATTTGTAGCTCTTAGAGGCTTCTATTTTTAGGCTGCAAGTAGATCTTGGTGAACCAATAAAGGGTCCTCCGCGTCGTCTTTTTTTTTTTTTTGTAGGCCTCGGTTTTTTTATGTTCTGTTGTAAAATTCTGAACCAGCGTGCATGTTCATCCGGTCAGGCACAATCAGCAACTTTCGCTGGTGCTAGTTGCTGCCTGCAGTTTCGATAGACAGACGGATAAATCTAACCTCACGCAAGTGCGTGGGAACGGGCGCCATCACTGATATCCAGGAAATAGGGGAAGAAAAAAAAGGGGGGGGGGCAAGTACACTGCAGGAAGCACATCGGAAAGGTTTCCTAACATACTTTCGAGTGTCTTAAAGGAGTGTACGGAAGTCGAATATGGTTACATTATATTTCGATAATTCTATTCCGTGCTGGAATAATAAAATGGCAAATTATAACCGTGCGATCCATGAGATCCTGTGGCCTGAGCTCTGCCGCGCTGTGATTGGTCAGAGTAGTCCTGCGATGTAAGCAGCGCACCCGCCCCCAAAGGTGTTACGAACTACACTGCTTGCGGTTGGAGTGGGCGGCCGTTTGTCTTCATTTGATCCTTGCGCTCCGTAGAGGCCGTTAAAACGCTAAATCCTGCTGTTCCGAGTGATCTGCGTTGGTATTCATGTGCACTCGGGGTAATACACGAATCGCATTCATGTATTCTGAAATACGGAGACCAAAGTAAGTTTTACTGCTGTCGATCCTTGGCGTTTACATTTTTCCTATCACCCCTCTTGCGTTTCAATGGGTAAACACTTTTGCGCAACTCCTTTAAGAAACCTCTCCATCTGTCCACTGCACTCCACAGGTATAGATGAGCCGTATGGGCTATTTTTTAAATAAATCCTAGGGACTTTTAAAATAAAGATCCATCATTTATTACAGTGCCCTGTAATGAAAGGACCAGAAGCCAAAGATACGTTGGAGCGTATGTACGGAGATATGTCCTTCGAACAAGTGCTAACTCAGTATCCGACAATTCCCACTCGGAAATTTCTTCAAACTTTTTTTTACAAACACGGTGTTTTTCAATAAACTTCCTACCTAAGCCTGAAAAGCATCTCGTTAAATGTATTTGTTCCAATTCTGAGGACCAGGAGGCGCAAAGGTTTTGAGAGTGGCCCACTTAGGAGTGCAGCCGCTGAAATCATCAGTCACCTTGTAGCCGCTTAAATGAAGAGTAGCGGTGCGTATGGTTACAGAAAATACCGTAGCCTGCATTCTAAGGCACCTGCTTGAAAAACGTCTTGAATTTCGGTATGGCTCTAACAATAGACGAGCGCGCAAAATCTATTAAGCTTGCTAATTTCGAAACGTCGGTAAACGAATCGCATTTGCCTGCACCGTACCATATTAATTTATTTTAACGGAGGCAAATGAGCGACCACTAATGACGAATATTACCCGTGTGCCTGAGCCCACATACGTTTCCCATCTATTGAACAACTGTCTCAAAAATCGCTTCGATGTTTCTTTCTTTTTTTGATGAGCTGTTGCCCTATTTGCGGCATCATTAAAATGCTAACGCCGCCATACGAACGTGCAGGGCTGGTGTAGAGTAGTCGCACTTGACACCTGCCAGGGCGCTGACCCGAACCGTTTGAATTGTATGAATGAGTATCGAAAGGGTCATCAAATCTGCTAAAACAGCCTGTGAGTGAAAGGCCACCCAGTCGTGCGGTTGAGACGTTGGCCCATGCAAAAACGTTTACCGCAGAATGTAATGAGTAGAGGGAAAAGATCACTACTACGCGTTTTTGAGTATGGCACCACTCAGGAACAATGTCGTAAGATGCAGTGGTGACATCAGGGGAGGAATTCTGCTTAGTAGGATGGAAGCCAGTGCGGGTAACCAGAGTGGGTCGAGCACTGAAGACCGCAATATCAATGAGTCCCCCGCCTATTCGTCAAGCAAAAAAAAAAGTATAAGAAAATAAGAGTTTTAAATATCGTCATTAACTCTACAAAGGTCATCCGAAACACCATAGCTGGAAGAATGCCCAGAAGATCTAAACGAACCTTCCCAAAGGGACTTTCGTGAGTGATTGTTGAATTTAACGCGCCGACGCAACGCAGACGATGAGGCGCGCCGCAGTGGAGGGCTCCGGATTAATTTTGACCACCTGGGGATCTTTATCGTGCGCCGAAATCTCGAACACACGGGCGTTTTTGCTTTTCGCCTCCATCAGAAAAGCGGCCGCCGCGGCCGGGAATCGAACCCGCGACCTTGTGCTCAGCAGCGCAACGCCTTAGCCACTGAGCCACCGCGGCGGGTCCAAAGGGACTTTCAAAATACACATAATGTGGCGCCTGGCCCACAAGGGACAGGAGAGAAGTGAAAGCGCCGATTCGTATGCGAGGAACCGTACCTCCCACTGCGAGACCGACCATTCATGCGCCCTCCCTCCTTACGAAACGTACGGTGAACGTCTGCTCCGAGTGAGATTAGAAAGAATGACCCTACCTATCCTCCAAAAGCACTTATGTGCACAAGATTCACAAGCAGTCAGAAAAATTTAGGCCAACATGTTCCCACACAAGTCCAGGTCGGCACTCTTGTTTTATAAGAAATGTAATGTGGAATGCTTCACATGGAAAGACAAAGCCAATCTTCTCCATGTTTTTGGAACTGCCCCATCATTTGGAAGACAGAACGGCATGCACTTCCCACTCGAAACTTGGGACGCGGCCCTGGCCAGCCACGCTCTAGAGGATCCGTAGATCCAAGGCCGGAGCTCTCGCCACCGGTGTTTTCGACTAAGGCCCTAATAATTCCACCCTCTTTTTCTCTTCCCTCTTTCACAATAAAATTTAGGATGATGATGTTCACGCGGTAACCCCAAGTGGTTCTGCGGACATTGAAAACGCCCATGAGCAGCGAAGTTCGAGTATACTGACATAAGATGGAAGTACATTGTTTTCTTAAGGCTGAGTTGAGGTCGGCAAGCAAAATGTCTTGCTTTTGCCGTGTTCTTAGCGCGTTTCTAACAAGGACGGCTATTTTCGCAGGTGGCCACGTCGGTGCTGCTGGCTAAAATGAGGAATCGCAGCATGGAGGCGCTTCTCAGCCTGGGGGATACACTCACGGTAAAAATGGTCTAAGCTAGCAGGCTTCGGGGGGCCGTATACGACCGAAATTCTCTACCAAATTCTTATAAGTTTCCCTGTTTTTCTATTGCATTTGTCAGCGCATATGCAGAAAAACTATTTGCGACTAGTTTAGACAACTGACCTACTGAGCCAGAGACTAACCAATAGACTTTTGGCGCAACTATCGTTTTGATAGCATTATTGGGCATGCGTGCACGTCTTTGTATACTTTCCGATATGTCTACCGCCGTGTGTGTGTGTGTGTGTGCCTTGGCCTGTCTGGGGTTCCAGTGTGCCTGGACGAGTTTGTTTCGTTCTATTTAAGCGTCATTCTTCCTTATTCTGGGTGCGCCCACAACTGTTCTGTTATCTTTGAACGTCTGTGTATACCTGTCTAATCATGCGTGCTCTGCGGCCATATATTTGCCATTGTGTCTCTCGACTATAAGATAACGAGACCTAGTTTTGTCAGTCTTTCTCTGTGTTTCATTGCATTTGTATCTGTGTGTGTCCTTCTGCCCCGGTAATTTTCAAATTCTGTCTGTCGCAGCAAGTTTTGCATTGACGATAACTTTGGCTGTTTTAATGAATTGAAAGCTTTAAGTGGTGCATTGAGCGAAAAGGCCGGCGTCGGTGTCGGGAGTTGGCGGGGAATTGCAGGGGGTCCCGTCCTAAACGGCGTGCCTTGCGACTCTTGATACAGGCAGCCAAATCTCTCCCCCAGTGTGATAGCATTACAAGAAGTAGGTACCATGGCCGAGCTCGCAGCTAACAAGGCATTTCAGGGCAATGATAATCCTGCAACAGCGGTTCTATTCGACCATAATAATCATGCTGAACAGATGCCATTTTATAGCATCTCTATTCCACGCGATTTAGTGGTTCTTTACCCAAGTAAACGGGAGGCTGTGCACCTAATATTCTCAACATATACTGCAGCCCCCGTTCAATAGGACATACTTTTAGTTACTTGTTTCTATCACTAATCAAGCGGTAGGGCCTCATGCTCTTTACCTGGTCGGCGACGTCAACGCGCCCCACTAAGCCTGGGGATACCGTCAATACACTTGCAAGGGTAGGCTCCCCTGGGATCACATCTAAACTCATCGGCTTGCTACAGAATCTGACCCAATGTCTCCCACTAGAACTGGCAATAGAGTACAGAGAGATTCATCCTCAGATCTCACCTTCACCTATAATGCCACGAGTGCATGCTGGTCTATCACACCAACGACTCATTAGGTAGCGATCACTTTATTCTCTAAACTTGTGTCATTTTAAAAAGACCCCTGCGTCTCCGTCTGCAGCAGACACATCTGCCAGACTGGAATGAATCTCGCGAGGTGTGGAAAACCCACGAAACTCCAGAAATCACCCCTTCGGGTCTTGAAAAATGGGTAAAACAGATTCTCACTGACGCTCGAACCACGAGCACTCCTGTAGACACCGGAACCCGATACGACGCGGTAGACTCCCACCTGCAACACCTACAGCATGCCTTCCGTAGCATCAGGGCAGGTGGCGGAAAAATAGGCGCAACAGGAAATTAACACTTCAAATATGGCTCACCTGAATAACGAAATAGAGAACTATTCTGTCCAACTTGCTCGAAGTCGGTGGCACGAAATTTGCAATAACATGCACAGTAACCTTGGCATGCGGAGAACCTGGTACCTCTTGAGATACCTCCTGGACGCCACTCACACAAACAGAACATGGTCATCGGCTCAAAGCCATTATACAAAAATTCCCTGGTACCAATCAGGAAGTCATCGATAGAATTCGCTCCATATATATTCCCGCAGGAGACGCTAAGCAACTTCTACCATATCAGTTATCACCCAGTAAGGGCCTAGATGCCGCCATCACGGTTGCGGAAGTGCGCAGCGCTCTTCTGGCTATCCGCCTAGGCTCGGCACGGGGACCGCACAGAGTAACCAACAAAGTGGTCCGCACCGTTCATGATCCCTCAATCGCGGCTCTCACGCAATACTCCAATTATTTTTCGGAACGCAGGACGTTCCCTTGTGCATGGCAAAAACATGCCAAGGTCAAGCTCATCCCTAAACCTGGATAGCCCCTTACTATTGATCATCTCCGACCCATATGTCTAACCTGATGCGTTGGTAAGGTCCTGGAGTACATCATCCCCGCCGGCATTACGCTCCACCTCAATTCCACCAGCGCCCTTCCACATTAGATGATTGGCTTCCGCCCTGGACTCTACTCATGACGCCCTTCCGCAACAATCCGGTGAAGTAATGACCCCTCCAGCCCGACTGGATAATGCTGCAATTCTGGCGCTGGATCTCACCAAAGCATTTGACCGAGCCACCCACTGCACAATTTGGCGTGGCGTGGAATCAATATCCCATTGATAGCGACTGTACAACTACGTGCGCAACTTTGTAAGGCGCGTACAGCGTTCGTTCAGATGGGGAACCTTAAATATGACGTGCTAACTCACCCTTCCATAGGGCTTCCACAAGAGGCCGTTCTATCCCCTCTATTATTTAACTTGGCTCCACCCAATATCCCTAACAAACTTGAAAAAATTCCGCACCTTCAGTTTAGCCTATACGCGGATGATATTAGGCTAGGGGTTACTGGTAGTAGCGGCGCATTAATTGAAAACACATTACAGCAAGGTGCACGTTTTGTCAATGAGGAAGCACAGTCTGCAGGCCTGGAATGCTCTCGCGCAAAATCGGAACTTTTCCTCTTACCAGCCAAACCTACCTCTCATAATTTTCCTGACATCAAAATTTACCTAAATGAACATTTGATCCCAAAGGTGCGCACCCTCAAGGTCCTCGTTCTTGTCATTTAGCATAATCACATAAACTTTATCTGTCAGTTCGGCTCACACGTTAATCAGACAATTGGACTCATCTGACGAATTACCGGACGCTACCAGGGTCTCAGGGAGAGAGAGAATCAAGCTTGTTCAAGTCTTTATCATTAGTCGCATAACATTATCTCTCCCCTACCTTCGGGCTTCGAGCGCATAAATGATTAAAATTGCCTCGTCAAAAAGGCCTCCACAGCTTCGCTACAAATTTCTCTGAGTGCATCCACCACTGCCAGATTTGAGCGCCTTGGGGTTCATAATGCTGCCCAGGAAGTGGTCGAGGCACATTATATCACTCAGCTCCATCGCCTCTCAACTACGTCCACTGGACAACATACACTGTCCGCCTTGGTATAGGGGCCCCAGTCTGTTTCGAAACGGTTATCCCCATCCCTAGGGCTATCCGCGACTGCCTCCACGTCCGCCCTCTTCCGAGGAACATGCACCCCACCTACCACAGAGGTAGAAGGGAGCAACGGGCGCGGGCACTCACCAAGAAATTCCTCATCAAACCTGACATTCTGTACGTGGATGCGGCAGAATAGAGGCATCACGACGCCTTTGCCCTCGCAGTCATTGATAGCCCGAATGACCGCCCTGCCAACTCTCGAACCGTCCGCACCAGCGCCCCTGCAGCGGCAGTGGAAATGGCAACAGCGCTCGCACTAACAACTCCACCGTCATCTACAATTATAATCACCGATTAAAAAACGGTAACCTAAAACATCGCTCGCGAGGACATATCGTCCATGGCGCCCAAAATTCTCGTTCAAAATCCCCTT
This sequence comes from Haemaphysalis longicornis, assembly GCF_048455015.1. NCBI lineage: Eukaryota > Metazoa > Arthropoda > Arachnida > Ixodida > Ixodidae > Haemaphysalis > Haemaphysalis longicornis. The sequence continues at coordinate 172,243,014 of NW_027526203.1, forward strand.
ACCTCCCTGGTACACATCGTGTGGACCACTGTGAAAACTGGTCTGGGGGACAATGAGGCAGCGCACAACACAGCACGAGGATTCGCTATCCGTGCCGGTGCCAGCATCGTCCCCTACCATGGCGCAAGGTCAGCCAGGGATCAGTTAATCACGTACCATGACATCACTACGCATTACCACCTCTCTCGCTGTCGATACCTACTGCCCACCCTGAGCTAACCAACCATCAGGAGCGCTTATGGCGACTCCTGCAGACGAATTTTTTGTCCTGCCTAACACTACTACACTGCATTCACGCCTTGCAATTCCCCTCGCCAAATTTTCCACTCTTAGGGAACCTAGCCACGCTGGTCCACTCTATGTGGGCCTGTCCTCAAGACCCCTTTGCCTCCGTAGTTAATGAAGAGCAGGGAACGGGAGCGCTGGGCAGCTCGGACCCAGAGGTCCGGATGCTTTTGGTCACCCGCGCTTACAACGTCGCCGCCGGCGTTAAACCGACGGCCGCACCGCTCTTATAAACCCGCTTAAGGCTTCATAATGGGACGTTTCTCTCCGGGGTTGGCGTCTGTAACTGAGGAAGAACTTCCCCGGGACTACGAAGGGTTCCATATCACGAGCCTCGCTTGCATTAATAAAACTCCCAGTAAAGTACTACAGTGCTAAGAAACCTCACGTGGAAAGCTGATAGTGCAGCTGTGAATGTGAGTGCTGTTTTCGGCGGAAAAACTCGTACAGCCGCGCCGCAGCCACCATTACTCGCAGAGCAAACAGGGAAGGAGCACTCAGCGGCCCCTAATTGGACATTAATGCGTTGACCTTCGCAACTCCTAAGAAGGGCTTAGAGGTACTCGGAGTACCTTCAGTTATCTTCGTGATGTTCTTTTCCCCGGGGCTTCTCCTCCAATCCGCAGCAGCGCTGAGGATCTCACCCCGGGTATCCTCAACCGACAAACTCAGCTTCCGATGCAAAAATTGTACATTTATTTACACCCCGGCGGGCGACTAAAAAACAGTACTCGCGCGGAGCACGAAGACGGCGGGCCGAGCTCTCCTGCGCCCGGACCGCGTCTCTCTGTCTTCATCTTCCCTTCCTCCTGACGCTGACGGCCGGGGAAGAAGGAAAAGCCAGTTGTCTCCATCGGTGGCCATCGCATGTGGTGGTGGTTAAGAGATCCGGTGCGCGCAGGCGTTCGAAATGCGCGGCGTCTCAAGGCGCCGCGCGACACGTGCATTTCATTTGTGCGCTGCTCGCCCCAGGGCCCCCGCCAGTTCGTGCGTCGAAGCGCCCGACACCTCCACCACCACTGTGAAACATAACTTCAGGAATGTTTCACACACGAAACACACACCACACACACTTTTGGCACGTGCAACATCGTTCCTTCAGTTTGACGACACAACAATCAGCACGGCCAGTGCCCCTTGACCCTGGCTGCAGGTCACCATGACAAAATAGGCACAATCCTCCTCTAGCTCAATCAGAGCGAGCGGCCTTTAGCAGGTGGTACGCACCGGCCGTCGTCGTCTGAAAAGCCCCTTGCCATGCGGCGCACCCCGTCGCAGAACAGTAACAGGCAACGTTAACAGGGGCCCCTCTCCTCCCCGCTTTCTCGCTCGAGAAGGAACCGCTTCTGCCTCGCCGGCCTGCGTTGCAGCCACGCTGCACTGCGGTGAAGCTGGCTGACACTTCCTCCCTTCTTTGTCCAAAGACCCCAGTTCAGCCAACCCTGAGCTCGGAGCGTCGTGCTCCACTACGCGCTGTTCGTCAGCGTAATCAGCAGACGGCTGCTTAGCGGTCACATCAACGCTGACATGCAATGCTGGAGAGGCTATTTCTTCAGCCACTCCTACAGTCCTACCTGCAATTGCCTGGGGCTGCACTACACGAGCGGCCGTACCCTGATTTGCACTTTCCTCTCTCACTTCGCTGGAGCTTCCCATGGCAATCGCATTCTCGCGACTCGACATTTGGGCACCTCCAGAAGCACAGGATGCACTTTGCGCAACACCAACTGCATCCGACTCGCGCGATTCCCGGGCTGCTGCATCCTGCAAAGCTCTTGGCCGCTCGGCCACGCTCCCCGAATATTCTGCGTCTCCGCACGCTGCGACAACGGGCTCACGCTCACCTGAAGCCAGCTTCAGTCCCTTCAGTACTGCTGCCTTAAGAACTGCGTAGCTCTTGCGCTGCTCCCCCGAGAGTCCAGCTAGGCACCCTCTAGCCCTCGCGCTCAAGTAGGGAAGAATTACCCCTGCTCGCCATTTTTGCGGAACACAGTAGGAGTCTAGCCTGGCCTCGGCACCAGCGAACCAATCAAGCACAAGCGCTTCCTGGGAGGGCATATCTACGAGCACCCCTTGCAGCATGCTCATGCAATCTAATCTCCCATCCATCTCGCTGCACCCTTGTACTCGCTGCCCGATCGGTGAGGCAGTGGCGTTGTTAGCGCTTCCCAAACGCTCACTCCTTAGGCGTTCCGCTGCTAACTCCGCCTCAGCGACCTTTAATTTCGCCTGCAGTAGGGCCATCTCGTCAGCGAAAGACATGGCTGACCTAATTCTGACGCTCACTGCCTCGTCAGCCCTCACAGTCAGCTCCATCTCACCATACCGACCTAACCGCCCCCCATTATCTCAGGGCTACTCATGCAGCACCCCCTACATGTCATGGTGAGCCACGCACCCAGGATCAAGTGAGGCACTGACCTGCATCGCTCCGTGCCTGTAGAGATGCCGCACTGGTGCAGATGGGGTATCCATTTAGGCGCGGCTCCATCAGCCGAGGTGTCCACCAAACAATGGCCCGCCGACTTCTCGCCTGCCGACAGCTCACTACTCCTGCTGCTCCTCGTTCAGTGGGCTCCTGATGCCTCCACTGACCGCTGGTCAAGCTCCTTCTCCGCCGCTCAGCAGGCCGCAGACACTGCCTCGGTCTTCGTTGAGAAGTTTGTTGAGCGCCGGTCGAGCCGCTTCTCCTCCTGGGTCGCGAGCTCGCTGGTCCTGCCGATCACGTTCAGCAGACCGCGATTTCTCCGCGAACTCCGTCCGTCGAGGAGCCCGTCTCGCCCGCCGGCCAGCTGAGTCGTCGCTGTTGAAGATCCTGTCGACTGCGCCAGTTATCTTCGTGATGTTCTTTTCCCCGGGGCTTCTCCTCCAATCCGCAGCAGCGCTGAGGATCTCACCCCGGGTATCCTCAACCGACAAACTCAGCTTCCGATGCAAAAATTGTACATTTATTTACACCCCGGCGGGCGACTAAAAAACAGTACTCGCGCGGAGCACGAAGACGGCGGGCCGAGCTCTCCTGCGCCCGGACCGCGTCTCTCTGTCTTCATCTTCCCTTCCTCCTGACGCTGACGGCCGGGGAAGAAGGAAAAGCCAGTTGTCTCCATCGGTGGCCATCGCATGTGGTGGTGGTTAAGAGATCCGGTGCGCGCAGGCGTTCGAAATGCGCGGCGTCTCAAGGCGCCGCGCGACACGTGCATTTCATTTGTGCGCTGCTCGCCCCAGGGCCCCCGCCAGTTCGTGCGTCGAAGCGCCCGACACCTTCTTTTTTTTTTTTTTTGGCAGTAACGTGCACGTTGCGATTTCACCCAGGATGACTCCCCTAGCATGGTCGTGGTCTTCCAGTCTGACCCTGTGGACCCGCTCGTGATGCAATACGTCGAGAGCATTTTTTCCGACTTCCCCATGGTCATCCTTGGCGTTCACGCATCGGGCGAAGCCTGCTCCATTGCTGCGGCCAACGCTTCTACGCCACCTAGTCGTGGCAGAGTCACCGTCATGGTGCTCAGGCTTGTGCGAGTCGAAAGCGCTCTCAAGAAGATATCCACACCCAGGAAACACTAGCCTTCAAAACTATGTGACTCCTCCTCCCCTTTCTGTGCCGTCTTACAGAGCGCCATAGGGATTGTCAGTGCTGTTCCATGATAACGCTGTGTACTGGTCCTAACGCTGTGTACCCCTCTCACAAAGCGCCATGGGGATTGTTATTGCCATTCCATGCCAACGCTGTGTACCCATGTTACAACACGCAATGGGGATTTTCAGTGCTATAGCGCCCTAACGCTGTGTACCCTTCGTACAAAGCGCCGTGCGGACTGTCAGTGCTATTCCAATGAGTGCTAACGCTGTTAGTGCCACGTCAGTGCTAACGCTGTGCTTTAGCTCCAAAAATGTTCTTGTTAAAGAGTACCTGTACTCGTCATTTCTTCATTTTTAAAAGCAGAGGGGATGCATACATTGCGACGTGTCCGCAGCTCCAGCCAGTCAACTGAAAAGCCGATTTGGGCTGTGGTGGCTACTTTGATTAACGCCTCTAAAGAGACACGGTAAGAGGGAGCAGATTTCTGGTGAGGCCAGAAGCGGCGGTAATGTTACAGTGAAGTCACAATACAGTGCGTAGAAGTGTTCGACGCATTACCGACGTATTACCGACTTATTACCGACCCGGATAGAAATCGGTTACACTACTGCGTCCCCAGAGATGTTTCGTAAGGGGCGGGGGCAAAACAGTCGGCCAGACACATCAACAGCGACTCTATTTTCATGGCAGCGCTGGGCTCGCCTTCAGTCGTGCACACACGTGGTCGCTCACTGTGTTGGCGTTAAAGGGACACTGAAGTGACTTGTAAACATTGCGGGATTACGAGCGCAAATTGTAGTCCGGAGTCCATAGGCCATGTTTCGACCATTCTGAGCGCGCTTACGCGAATTTATTTAGTAGAAAAATCAATTCGAAAATGCTGCCCTCCTCTCTGCATCCTCGCCCATTTTCTGTGGCGTTTTCGTGTGACGTCAGGGGGAGATGACTCGGCTTGACCATTGACTGAGCTACTGCTGCACGGCTCGCCGACCTTCCGGCAGAGTCAGTCGGCCCCGCGTTTAGTCCGCCGGCCGCCGACGGATCGTGGCAATTTGTTCGTTCAGTTGAAACGAAGCCACGACACGTTTGTGAATTGAAGAATGTGCCTTTCTTTACTTTGTCTGTACACTGTATGTAGCTACAAGTCAAGGTCACTCCACACAAGCGCTCCACAAGCGCGCATGCGACGCTTCGCTGACTGGTGCGCTAGTAGGAAAATCTAAGGCCACTTAAAGGCGGGAGAAGATTCAGCGAAGTCAATATACGTACAAAGGAAATAAAATCAACAGATACTTTTACCGAACAGCGTAAAACTAGGGAGCAGGAAGCACTTTTTTGCGTTGGGAGAACAAGCACAGCGGTCAGCAGCACGACCAAACATCTGCGAACGCTTTTCCGTCTAAGAAATTCAATTGATAGACGTGAGATATTGTAGAAATTTGGGGGGACGCTTACTGCACGAGCGCTATACTACAAATAGTCACCTAAGCTGCTTGAAATGCTAAAACTAAATAAAAGTGTATACTGGTTACACATTATATACCTTATATTTCCAACGTTGGCTGCGCTAGCCCGTGGCCGAGTGTTCTGGAGCGCTAGGAATGTTATTTTGCAAGTTACAAGTTCGAATACCCGAGGGTACATTTTTTTTTGTAAGTGACTTTTTCTTTTTCGGCCGATGTTTTCTATACTGAGTTCACCATTTTTGGGCCGTAACGTAAACTGCTCCACGAACTAGTTCACAGAACACGCGCAGGCTGACACTGACGCGCTAGCGAGTTCTCGTTGGCGTGCTGTTGCCATAAGCACCGACTGCTTGCGGGCAGTGGGCACAGGCCGGAATAAACAGATTCTTGGCCTGGTGCGAACACGCTTTTTAAGATACAAGCATGAGTGAGGCAAGCTCCAAATATGGGGGAAAAGCGCATGGCATTTGAGCGTCTGCGGTGACGCGGAGGGCGTTCATCCACTGCGTAGGCCTCGGCTAGTGATTGCTACGATTCCAAGCCGTCCTAGGAGGCTTATCTCAGGCATTTTACAGCCGACAACATGGCAGAATCGCGGTATCACGATTACTGAGATATCGCGAATTCACATCCAGCGATACCGTCGGATATCAAGCATGTTGTTTTACAGAACCGAAACCGAAACTTGTTTGAATGCTAACCTTGGACATCGTCCAATCGAGGTGCATCTCCTCCTGTCGTCACAGCCTTTAGTTGGTGCGGCCGCCGCAAACCGCGCATGGTAGTTTTAAAGACGATAGTCTTTCTTGGGCTACTTAAACCCAGAAATTTTGGTCTGTCTGTATGTCTGTCTGTCCGTCTGTCTGTCTGGCACTCGATTCAGCCACCCGGCCAAAGTAAAACAATGCCTGCGCAATAGTCTTTTATAGTCACAGCTAAATCTACCCGTCTAAGTCAGGTGTAATGTTCATACCTGTCAACATTGTTGAAGAACAAGACAATACGCAAATATAAGACAACAAATTAATACAGAAGTGATGTTTGCAGTGTTCCTTTATAAAAAATCATACATGCTTGACTTTGGCGAACTTAAATACTTCATCAACTCAAGAAAAAAAAAATTCACTTCGCCGTCGCCTGCTGTCGCCCGCACCATTATAGCTTTTTGCGGCATTTTAAGAAATCAACCGGCAACAGTTACGAAAGGTTCCACTAGGTAGGTTCCGCGTCCTGCTTGCAACGCACGTGGAGTAGGGCAACGCGGTTCTATAAACGCTGAAGTAGGGCGCCTCGATTCATGCGCGTCTTCGCCGTACGGCAGCGTTGGCATCGAGACACCCGGTTTGGAGCAGTGGAACGCGGGAAATTTAAAATGATTTAAGCAAACTTTTGGCGTGTTTACCTTGGGAGGAGCGTGACGCAAGAGGAACAACATGAGAGGTGAGCGGGAAAGCGAAGGGAGGCATTTACTTGGCAAAAGTCGATAAAGACTATCGTCTTTTGACGACATTTGCAACGAAAGAAGCAGATACGCGGCCAATTTTTTCTTTCGCGCTTTATAACCGCTTATCAACCGGATAAACGATGAAAAGTGTGTTAATTTGAGCCAGTCTACGCAGTGCAAGCAAAACCAGGAGCTTGACAAATTCACTTCAGTGTCCCTTTAAAAAGCTACTCCGCAGTGTATCGTGCTTCGTTGCCGGCTTGGTCCAGTTTGATCCGTCATGCTGAATTTAAAGGGGCACTAAAGGCTAAGCTGTTTCGGCTTTTGTTCGGTGCCGCGGGATTCTTTGATTGATCAGAAATAATTAAAGAAAATACTATTACCCTTTCTTCTTTTGCTTTCATTTTTTACGGGACCCAAAAAGTCACTTCACACATCGTGAAGAGGGACCGCCTACTAAGTCCCTCGGGACATTTCCTGCAAGGCAGGTGCTACCTCCTAGCGAAGCAATAGAAACTACACTTGGGGGATTTCATAACCCTGCGGCTGACGGGCGAACACGTTGGTTAGCTGACTGAGCCTGCGCCAGTAATCTCGGGGTGCTGCTGCTGGCTGTAGTTTATAAACACGGTCTGTTAAAAGCGGCAACGGGTATTCAGCTCGAGAGATCGAGGAATGTATTTTCTGAATAAATCTATATGTATGTATGTATGTATGTATGTATGTATGTATGTATGTATGTATGTATGTATGTATGTATGTATGTATGTATGTATGTATGTATGTATGTACGTACGTACGTATGTATGTATGTACGTACGTATGTATGTATGTATGTACGTACGTATGTATGTATGTATGTATGTATGTATGTATGTATGTATGTATGCAAGCATGTATCTATGCAAGCATGCATGTATGTATGTATGTATGTATGTATGTATGTATGTATGTATGTATGTATGTATGTACATATGTAATCATGCATGTATGTATGCAAGCATGCATGTATGTATGTATGTATGTATGTATGTATGTATGTATGTATGTATGTATGTATGTATGTATGCATGCATGCATGCATGTATGTATGTATGCATGCATGCATGTATGTACGTATGCATGTATGTATGTACGTATGCATGCATGCATGCATGCATGCATACATGTATGCATGCATGTATGTATGTATGTATGTATGTATGTATGCATGTATGTATGCATGTATGTATGTATGCATGCATGTATGTATGTATGTATGTATGTATGTATGTATGTATGTATGTATGTATGTATGTATGTATGTATGTATGTATGTATGTAGGTGTGCATTTATGTCTGTATGTATGAATGTATGTATGTATGTATGTGTGCTATTTACACGGAATCGGCCTCGCAGAGACAATTTAGAACTTTACGTGTGAGATCGTGTGGACTTTTAAGTCACCACGCAAAGCCTCGTGTTCACTTTTTCTTTTAATCTCTTCTTTTCCCCTCTTTCTTCTGCCCTACTTCTTTTAGGGCCTTTACTCCCTTCTCCCCATCCCCGCAGAGTAGCATGCAGGCGGGAACATGCCGGCAAACCTCTCTGCTTTCATCTAATAAAGAGCTCTCTCTCTCTCTTTCTCTACGTATGTATGTATGTATGTATGTATGTATGTATGTATGTATGTATGTATGTATGTATGTATGTATGTATGTATGTATGTATGTATGTATGTATGTATGTATGTATGTATGTAGAGTAAAACCCCGCTATTACGTTCCTCAGTGCTGCGTTTTGTAGTCCTTTCGCAGCTCACATAGAGTCCTATGTATTAAAATCCTCACTGTTACGTCGTGACTCAGAGCATGTTCCCGGATCATTCGTCGCAATCTGACACTCCGAAGCCACCCGGGCAACATGCGTACCGCCATTTTGACGTTTGACGATACTAGGCCAGGCTTGGCTACAGAACTGACTGCATGAATCCGCACGCGGGTGCGATTCGTCACCATTAGATGACCCTACGTTACTCTATGCTGTCACCATCATCACTACGCTTACAACGGAAGTTTCACTTTGGAATGCCGGAAGTGAGCGTTTGCCATAAAGCACCACCCCAACAATAGCACGCGCTGTAGTCGTCGCCGTGCGCTTCAAGCTTTGAGAACACTGTTGAACTTGCAACCGCGAAATTGGTCGTGCTTGTTGGCGTAGAGAAAACGCGGAGGTGCTTTCTCTTCACGAAAAGCTCGACGTACTAAACTCAGTAGACAAGCAACCACCGCGGAAGAGTTGACATCGCTATGGCCTTGCTTTGTCACGCGTGGTGTTTTCTAGCGATCGCAAAAATCAGAAATACTATATTCTCGATTTTTTTAGGGTTTGAAAGTCAAAGTTGCAAAAATACATGGTTGCAAGTCAAAGGTACACTGTTTTCTTTCATTTTCGAAGGTTATTGGAAGGGGATCGTCTCCTCCGCGGCAGCAACTATACTCAAGAAACATCCTCCAGCACCGCGACAAGTCATTGAGCTCGTGTGGGTGCCGGCTCACGCGCTCGTGGAAGGCAACGTCACCGCCTACCACTATGCCCGAGAACTAGCCATCCGGGCCGAGGAAGAGCAACCGCACCCCGTCACGAGTTATAAGGAGATCGTCCGCCTATACAAAGAAAGTAGAACGAGGCTTCCGAAGCCGCACAAGCGACTAAGAAGACGGCAGGAGACGATACTGCACGGATTACAGGCAGGGTCGCTCGCACACCCAGCGCTTCTGCACAAAATTTACCCGGCAGAACATGAGAACACATGTCCATTCGCCAAGGGAGACGGCACTCTCGCGCACATAACTGGGGAGCGCAAAAAACTCAAGACACCCCCTACACCCTTCCCCCCTCCCCCAACCACAACCCGCTGGAGCGATGAGAGACCTTACTGTCCAGCTCTGACCTCGCCATTCAGCAACAGCTGGTGGCTCGAGGAGAAGAATTACTGGACACATATGGGTCCCGCAAATAAAGAACCACCCCATCTGGTGCCTGCGAGCACCATACGGTTAATTATCAGGAGGACACCTCACGGTGGCTCGGTGGCTGAGGCGTTGTGCTGCTGAGCCGGAAGACAAGGGTTTAATATGGGCCGCGAGGGCAGTTTTCCTGGACGCGACAAACAAAAAACACCCGTGTGTGCATATTTCGGCGCACGTTAAAGACCCCCAGGTCTAAATTCATCTGGAGCCCTCCACGACGGCGCGCTTCATTGCCCGAAGCTTCGGCTCGTCAAAGCAACAAATGAAAAAAAAAAAAAAAAACTGTCAGGGATGAGATACGCGGCCAGCAGACGTCGCGCCCAGCACGTGATGCCTAGTGGCGCTCCAGTGCTACAGATCGTGGAGGTACAAAGTGACTTTCTCCACGGCGAGGGTTGCCTGGGCCCCGTCAGACGGCGCTACAGAAACGCAGGCATTAAGGCCCAGTAATTTTAGGGACCTTAGCAGGCATGCTGGCTGCGGATAAGGAAAGCGCGCGCTGCTGACTGAATGATCTTTATTGAAGTAAAGATGGAGGAAAGGGTAGAGGGAAGCGGGGAAGAGACAAACTCCATCTGGTGACATGGGCGCGTGCGGCAGCGGACGGACCCGGCTCTTCCCGCCCAGCCTGGACCTAACTACGCCCACCGCTAGCGCTACAGCCGAACGGCTGGGGTCGCCGAAGCAACACGGAACCCCTGCAAGACGAGAGCGCTAGGGAGGTTTAGATAATAAACTCACCTGGAAGATTTCTATCGCTTCGCTGTCTCTTGCCAGCGTCCAACTTCGGCGCCGTAGCTTCCGAGCATGGCTCACACCACATGTCCGCTGGTTCCCTCCAAGACAACCCTTCCGACTTCCAGTCATTCTAATGCATTTAAAAGCTCTGGAATTTATAACTTAGCAATATTTCCCAAGAATGTATTTTTTCCCTTCAAGTTAGTGGCACATGCATAGGCGGCCTGTATGTGTCTGTAACTGCTGCTGTATACGGAATAGTTCAAACATCAAGCCATCGTTTCCTTCAGGCTACCGCCGGTTCCCGGCCGCGGCGGCCGCTTTTCTGATGGAGGCGAAAAGCAAAAACGCCCGTGTGTACGAGATTTCGGCGCACGTTAAAGATCCCCAGGTGGTCAAAATTAATCCGTAGCCCTCCACTACGGCGCGCCTCATCGCCTGCGTTGCGTGGGCGCGTTAAACCCCACAATCAGAATCAGAATCAGGTTACCGCCAAAGATTTTTAGATCCAGAGAATCTCGTTCACTCGCCTTGTCCCTCCGGCGTCGTCGTCGTCGGCGTTGTCCGCCCCTCCCCCATTCTCCTCGCCGCGCCAGCTGCGCTCTCCGCCGCTCACCCCCTCTCCTCTCCGATAGCGAACACTCTCTCGCGAGGGGCATTGGATTGGATGGGATTGGATTGGATTGGCTTGGATTGGATTGGATTGGATTGGTTTGGCTTGGCTTGGCTTGGATTGGATTGGATTGGATTTGGATTGGATTGGATTAAAGTGGATTGTGTTGGATTGTGTTGCGTCATAGCCGCGGCACGTTGCGTCATAGCCGCGGCAGACGCGCTGGGGCGGGCGCATGGGCAGTACTCTCTCTTCCGCGGTTTCCTCTCCTTCGGGCGCGCTGCGCATATAACCGGTGTGCCGTTCTCCGGCGAAGCAACATCGACGCTTGGCTCAAACACCTAGAGTCCACGCCGCTTTACAAGTACGCCAACGTCGTCATCGACTGGGGCCGGCTTACGCAGTCCCCTCAACGTTATGCGCGCTATAAAACGCGGTCCCTTCGCCGATCCGCCTATGCGTCGCATCTACACAGGGGTTCCCGCGAGGGGAGGTGGGAGTTTTTCTTCTCTATGAGGGCAGCTGTTGTTGTCATCCATATGAATGGTTTAGTACCGCTTACTGCGCACTTCAACAATACGAAATACTTGTTTAATGCCCATTCTGGAGGAGGTAAACCAGCCGCCAATGTACGGTAACGTTCCGTGCACACGGGCTCCAATAAGAGGACGGTTTGCGTTTCCCTTTTCCATTGTCTCATCATCATCCCCATAATTGTTATCATCATCATCGCCATAATCATCACGCCCGCCATTATACCTAAGCCATTTGCTGAACAAACGCCTCTCCCATTGATTTTCAGCCAATCTTTTCCTGAGGTGGCCGAGTCCATTTCTTGCCCCCCAGTTTTGGAAATTCCTCTCTCTATCGAGTCGGTGGTCTTCCCATATTTCGACTCCAGTCTCAGGGTAGCCACTCTGAGATCCTTGAACGGTCCACCGGCTGTCATGTCGTCCCATTACATGTCCAGCCGCCCACGTCCGTTTTTTCCCTCAGTACCGCGGGAGACGTAGAATGTGCTTTTCCCAGCGGCCGCCATGGAAGCCGTGGTCGGAAGTCGGGGATAGCTATTGGCATTTACGTACTGCTGGAGCCATAGCTCTCGTAATGCATGTAGCAGAACAGAAAGATACGGGACGAGGGACTCGGTAAGGACACATATCAAGGTTGCAGTCCTCATTTCCAGTGCTATTCAGCTGATTTTTGTAAGGTTTTTACAGTGCCGGTTATAGTGCTGGTTTTCCACCTGAGTTTGTTCATTGATCCAAAACGGTCGTTTCCTGTCTGTGAGCTTTACTCCAATCAACCTTTACTCAACGTCCCGCCGTTGGCTGTCCTAAGTATTGCTTCGAAATGTTTAGTAATACGCCAAGTTTCTGCCCCTTATGTGATTATGCCATATGCAGTTAGTGTAAACACCCTTTTTCAATGGCAGGGGTGCAGCCTAATATTAACTATTTGGGAGTGCTTCCGAGCGCCCCGAGAGCATATCTGTTCTGAGCCGGATTTCCTTACCGTGTTTTGGATTAGCACTGAACTTGCACAAGGAATCCATATTCGTCCAACTGTTTTAGTGTTTCTTCACCCGGGGTGTAGAGTGTGCTGCCTCCTTGTCTATGTAGCGTTAATTTTGGTTTATTCAATTAACCTTTAGTCGTACGACTAAGCCTTCTGAGTGCAGGCCTTCAAGTAATTTTTGCAGGTGTTCTGCAAACTCCCTGAACAGAACTAAGTCGTCACAAATCTCCAGAGGCTCAAGTATTCCCCATTGATTCGTAATCCCGCCTCATCCCAGTCGAGCTTCCTGAGTCCAGAGGCCCAAGTATTCCCCATTGATCAGTAATACCGCCTCATCCCAGTCGTGCTTCCTGAGTGCTCCTTCCAGACATGACGTAAGAATGTTTGACGCGATGCTGCCTTCTCGACTTCCTCTTTTTATAATCCAGAAATCTCACTCTCCTAAAGGAGGATTATCCTACACGTATATACCTCGTAAATGCCATTCAATAATCATTCGCCATATAGATGGCTTGTAAATGTCCTCCTCCAAGTGTTTAATGTAAGATCACCGGAACCGCCACTTTTTCAGCCGCAGCCTGGTTGACGGCAGTTTCCACCGTAACTTGAATGGCTACAGTTTTCTAGCTGCTGCTTGTAAACGTCAGTCGCTACCAGCGCCAATGCCGGGTCATCTGTTTGACGAAGCACTGGTAAGTACGTTTATAGCGTGGAATACGTCAGCATTCTGTCAAACAAATAGTCGGTGTCGGGCCAGTTATCGCAGTCGGCTGAGCTATCATGCTTTCCTCCATTGCTTTCTGCTGCGTTCTTCTCCTGCCAAAGCTTGCAAAATGGTTGGCTCAAAGTCTCGCTTCAGGGGGCCATGAGGACAAAATACAAGTTTGTTCTATTCGAAAGATTTGTTCTATTCGAAAGATAGAGCTCCTAGCGCTTTTTCGGCAGCAAATGATGCCGTATTCACTGAGAAATTAATTAAGGTTAAAATTTTGATTCTCCCGCCAAATTGTGTGTGTTCGGGACGTCAGCAATGAAGTTATAAGGAACTTTCACTGCGTGATTCGGCTGCAGCGCTCTTGCCGTCAGTCGTCCCAGATGGCGCTACCATACTCATGCACGGACCGTTGTCTGCCGTTGCTTTGTTTTTTGACCGTATTTGCACCTGGCTTGTTTTTGTTATTGTAGAAAGTGATCGTTTCGTGAAACATGGAATATTCTCGACAAACAGGGTCACGCAAGACAATGTCGCTTACGCCAATCGGCCAGTGCGTGTAAGACAACTCGAAAGCAGCACTGCTGTGCAGCTAAAACAAGCATAGTGCGCGTAGTACCAACAACAGTACGCATCGGTACTTCTATGTTTACGTGTGCTTTCGTAACTTCCACTGCTAATCCCCCCCACCCCCCCTTGTTCTTACTGCTATAAAAAGAATGGGCCCTAAATTTAAGCGCAAATAGCTCGTTCGGCAAGCTTATAAGCCCTGCCTAATTGGCGTTTGCTTTCGCCTGCCTCCGCCAATCGCAGAGCTGCCTGGTATGACATCATTGGTTCTGTTGCGGGAAATGACCTAGTGGGTCGCATGGCCATTGGCTTTTTTCATAATTATATAGTTTATTTGAGCGAAGGGCGTGTAAAAATGGTGTCAGTATGATTCTAACGAGGCAATATTTCGAATGAACCAAACTTGTGTTTTGTATTCATGTCCCCTTTAAAGGGTGTTCGTTGTGCTCCCCAATGCAGTCAGACCACTTCCTGCGTAGTATACTGCCGGATATCCCTTCACAAAACGCAACCTGGGAAGTGCACCCGCCGCGGTGGCTCAGTGGCTAAGGCGTTGCGCTGCTGAGCACGAGGACGCGGGTTCGATTCCCGGCCGTGGCGGCCGCTTTTCTGATGGAGGCGAAAAGTAAAAACGCCCGTGTGTACGAGATTTCGGCGCACGTTAAAGATCTCCAGGTGGTCAAAATTAATCCGGAGCCCTCCACTACGGCGCGCCTCATCGCTGCGTTGCGTCGGCGTGTTAAACCCTACAATCAATCAACCTGCGAAGTGCACTTTTTGGGTGCTCCTCGCACCCGTTCAACATCCGTAGTTGGTGTTAAGCGGCTGCGCACACATTGCGACATTTACCCCAAATACTCCACAATAAAGACCACACCACCCACGCTCAAGGTGCCTGAACTTTTATTTGATGCACAGCATGAGCAGTTCAGGTTCTAGTGGCCACAATGCGGCTGTCCTCCACCAAGGCTTGGGTCGTTCTGGCCGTAGTAGAAGTTGTTTCCGGAGAGCAGCAGCGAAGTGCCCTCGTAGTGGCGCCAGAACTCTTGGTTGTCCGTGGTAGCATCCCTGTCTTCCCGTCTTTTGTAAGGGTTCCTCCCCTGGAAAACGTCGAAAAGGTTAGTTCATCGTCCTAGTAATAGCTGTCGCATGGATACATTATCACCCGTAATATAGCGTTCTCGACATAGCCTTTAATGTGCTGTTGCAAATTAAATTCAATATGGCAGCGACAAAATGATACCAGAATTATATCAGTATTTTTGCGAAAGCCAAAACGTAAACTGGTGCGCTAGGTCTGGTCCCGATGCAGAATATTGCATAGTCGTACACAGATGCTTGATACCCTCAAAAACACAATGTTGTATATCGATACACGATACGCAAAGAAAATTCACTTGCGATATTGTGCTCGCTGGTGTTTCCTAGATACTTCGGTAGAGTTCTTACTTAGGATACCCCGCCGAGTTTCATAGAGCTCCAGATATTATTGCGTCAACTTCAGGTGGCAAGTTTATCCGCCGTGGACTATAAACACCGGAAATTTATTTCGAAACAAGTTAATTCAATACCCGCTCATTGAAAGCTTATAGTTGTTAAACAGTGGATATGAACTGTACACCTCTTTATTGAGCGCATTTGGGCGAATGAACAGCGCGTAAGCGGGTGAAAAAAGAACATGTTCGTCTTCCGCATGTTTAGCACTGTTAACACACCAAAATACATTGTTTCGTGAAATTCAACCTTCCCTGGCAGTCTATACACTTTGTTAGGTACTGTGGTAGAACGTATTGAAGGCGTGCTATCACAATTCACCGGCTCCTTGGCAGCTTATAGTATCCAAATTCCTTTTCAGGGAGAACCTCGTCATGTGAAGTGCGGATAATGTGGCTTAAGACTAAATCAATTCGTATACTAGTGCGCTCGTTACTAGTTCACAACTTAGTTACCGTTCCCACAATCTATACTAACTGTTTTTGAAAATGGGCCCTGCAGTTGGTATGCATTTATTACGATGGAGCAGCGCACACTTTACCGGTCGAGAGATGAACATCGCTTGCGTTTTGCTTTTCTCCAGTCCTGTAAAGTTTGCGCTGTCCCATCAGTACGTACACTTATAAATAGGAAACTACGCCAATAGACACCAGAGACCTCCTCATCGACCATATTAGTTGAGAAGGTGGCGCGTTGGAGTGGGATTCGGAACTCATGCTCGAATTGGGGTTTTACTTGTCGACACTACACTTTCGCTTGAGCAGTACAATATCGTCCAGGAGGAATTTCAACTACAGTAGACATTTGCTTTGGTACAACTTCGACACACCTGAAGTATACCAGGGGCGTTTTGAACATGCGCCAGGATGCTGTAAGCAGCCTTTGCTTTTCGTTCTAATCAGAAATTCAACACTCTCTGCGGGGCGTCGAATCCATGGCACGTGGGCATGCTAGCGCACAATTCCCCAGCCCCACGGTGGCGGGTAACCTTATTGGCGCGACAGCAGCGAAAGTAGACAGAATCTCCCCCCGCTAACTGGGCTCCAGGAAAACTAATGACCATCTGGCCATATTAAAGTAACTAAATCTCGACTCGGGGGTAAGGTACGTCATCTGTCCAGGTTTGCTTGACTTCAGGCCAGCAAAGAGGGCGGCACAACAAATGCGCACAATCGCTTGCGTAGGGCTTGAAGGAAAACGGAGAGCGAGGGTGGTAATAAAGCCGTGAGGATCAGGGCCTTATCTAGGTGGGAGGGTGTCAGCCTCCTCCACTTCTCCCCTTCAGCCTTCTCCACCGTCAAGGAAATGGTCCCCACTGCGAAGATATGAGACGAAGAAAAAACCCATTGGTGATCCGATGGATTTCGAATCGGGGTTTACACAGTAGCATCCCGATACGCTCCCGACTGTACTGTGCCAGCACGCTGCGAGTGGCAGAACAAAAGTGGTGGTCGTTGTTTTCGTTCCTTTCCTTGTGCCGCACACGCAATTGGGGGATTGGACAGTAATATGGAGCTTTGAGGGGCCATGGGCCCGCTTTACAAAATTCCCAAGACTATGAATTTGAAACGTAAAAATTGTAAAATAATGTGTGCGGCGTGTCACCTGGACGTGACGGCACGTGAGGAGTAGAGCGGCACACCAGCCACGGAGAACCCCGATTTTAGGGAAGATGTGACGCGTGCCGAACTGCTAGCTAACGTAATCAGCGAAAGATGAAATACAGAGCGAAGAAGGAGACGCATACACGGTGAAACAGAAAAGCCGGTCGAACTTGTCCGCGCCAAATGACAAGGAAATAAAAGTGAAGAAAGCGACGCAATTGCGATGTTGAAGAAAAGGAGTTAAGTATGACTGTGCTTTCGCATTTAAAGCGCGAAAGCCGACTTAAGTGCGCCGAGGAATTTTAAAGCGCCACCTGGCGAAAGGGAAGACAAGTTTAGATACCGTCTTTGATGATCAGAGTCAGAGGCAGGGGGGCGTTTGGTTGTGACGCCGCATTCATTCATTCATTCATTCATTCATTCATTCATTCATTCATTCATTCATTCACTGATTTTTATTTCCTTAAGGACCCCACTGGGGGGTGTTTCATAACTGGGTGACTACGCAGGAACAGACAGACAGACAGACAGACAGACAGACAGACAGACAGACATAACGTTTATTTTTTGGTCCGGAGGAACTACGTTGGGGTTGCAGCTGCGGGCCGCTCCCACGTAGGAACAGGATCCCTCCGCCCTTTCGTAGGCTCTCTGGACAGCCAGGAGTTGAACGGAGAGGTCACCGCTTTTGCGGGCTTCCTCCCAATCCTCGCTGTTATTAAGCACAGCGTCGCGTATGGCAGGGGATTGCCAGAGCATGTGATCTAACGAGTAATACGCCTCTCCGCAGTCCGGACAGTGCGGGTCAATGGTGGGCGCTGCCCTGCGAAGGCAAGGACCCCGTCTGGAGCATTCTCAAGGCCAACGACTCAGACCGAGTAAGCTTAGGATGAGGGGGTGGGTAGACCTTCCTAGAGAGAAGATAGTGAGTGACTACCCTGTGAAATACGCAGGAAAAGAACTTCGCAGCACAGGTCGGTTTTAACATTTTCTATGAAGATTGAGGGACAGGAGGTTGAAACAATGGCGCAGGGAGGGTAGTTCCAATCTTCGGCTGCGTAGGTAAAACAAGAAGAGGCGGAAGAAGATTGCCGCGTATCTGCTTCTTCGGTTGCAAGTATCGACGAAAGACGGTAGTCGTCTGGCGCCCCTGCCAAGTAAAAGCCTCCCTTCTGTTTCCCGCTCACCTCTCGTGATGTTCCTCTCCCGTCTCGCTCCTTCCCACAAAAAACCCTAGAGGTATACTCAAGTCACTTTAAATTTACCGCATTCCACTGCTCCACGCCGGTTGCCTAGGTGCCAGCACAGCGTACGGCGGAGATGCGCATGAATCGAGGCACCCAACTCAAGTGTTTATAAAACCACATTGCCCGACTCCACGTGCGTTTCAAGCGGAACGTGGAACCTATCTAGTGGTACTGCTGCTGTTTCATTTCTTGAAACGCCGCCAGGAGCTATAGTGATGCGGGTGACAGCAGGCGACGGAGGGAATTTTTTTTCTGCAGTGGTTGTAGTATTTTATTCGCTAACGCAAAAATCAAGCATTCATGAATTTTTAATAAAGGAATACAGTAAATGTTATCTATGTATTGATTTTCTGCCTGATATTTGCGTAGCGTTTACTTCTTGTTCAACAATGTTGACAGGTATGAATATTCCCGCCGGACTTAGAGGTTAAGATTTGGCTTTGGGTATATAAACTTGTCGTGCAGCTTCTGTTTCACTTGGGCCGGGTGGCTGAATCGAGTTACAGACAGACAGAGAAACATACAGACAGACAGACCAAAATTTTCGTGTTCAAGTAGCCCAAGAAAGACTGTCGTCTTTAAAAGTAACAGTCCTGGTATGATAACGCGACCCTTGAAGTGGATGGCTGGTGCGGTGTGAAATGTATGCCGGGTGGAGGATGTAAGACGCTGCACTGAGTGAAAAATGAAACATTTTTTTGAAAGGGGGAAAGTGTGGCGATACTGCGGCGAACAGAGGCCGACCGCCAGCGAAGCTTCAGGGAACGTCGGGAGGAGAGCAGGTAGTAAGGAAAATTCCGTTACCATTATCACAGCGCGTCTACATACAGCGAGCACAAAAACTAAAAGCACGTACAAAGCGCCACTTGCATATGTAATACCTGTTGGGAGAGCGACATGTGTCATCTTATGAATGAAGAAAACAACGTCGGAACCAAATAGCGGACACAGGTTAAAAAGCGTTCCTTGGAACCCTTTTTATTCGGCTGCTCTCCCTGTGGGAGTTTACTCGCTCCACGGGCATTCACCGTCGCATGCAACTGACTTCCGCTCTTTCCTTCTCCCATGCAAGCCACCGTATCATCGTTGTCTCAATAAAGCTCTTCATTGATTGATTGATTCGACATACAGCTGAAAGTAATTTGCCCCAGCTGGCCTTGCGCCAAAAAAATCCAACCACCACCACCACCCCCACCTCCTCCTCCTCCTCCTCCTCCTCCTCCTCCTCCTCCTCCTCCTCCTCCTCCTCCTCCTCCTCCTCATAATAATAATAATAATAATAATAATAATAATAATAATAATAATAATAATAATAATAATAATAATAATAATAATAATTTGGAACCGCAATTTCGGTGAGCTTATAACCCTCTGCATTTGATTCGCCGTCATTATACCGCGCGTGTCTACGTCCTTATCGAGTTTTGTCGTCACATTGCATAGATGTTAACGATTTTACGGGTTTTCGTGCACTTTCTGCTCACCGTCGGCGGCTTCTGTGGACGACGGTAACTATGATTGCACGCAACATGTTAGCATAGTCGCCCAGGTTTACCCTCCGCCTTGTACCACTCCTTGTCGCAACCTGTCAATATACGTGCTTACCGGCTCGAGTGCGTCGTTCATTTCCCTGGGCCGTTCCATCGAGGCCTCCAGTCGTTGGTGAGAGGCCAGTCCGATCATTTCATTCGTGACCATGCAATCTCCCACGCTTTCCAGAAGTCGGTTTCGGAGCGTATCCAATCGGCGCTTCGAAGTCTTCGTCTGCAAAGCCAGCAGAGCAAATGTGAAAGTTAACGATTACGCAACACCAGACATGCAGCGAGCTACGGCACTAGTGGCTACAGCGCACTGGACTCCCAGCTTCGGACAAGTGATAATGCGTGGACGCTTCTGCATCCCACTTTGCGTACAGAAGAAATCCGAAGGAGATACAATCTGCCCGATTTGCCAGCTAAACGCTTTTAAAGTAAATGCGATGCACCCGCCGCTGTAATTACCGACAAGCGCCGAAGAGTCACTTCACGCGGCGAGAACGATCAGTGGCGATGCGATATGCTCCGCAAAAAGACAAAGCGATTGTATAGTGGAAAAGTACATTTGTAATTTTCTAAAGTGTTTTCCAAGACTTTGAGCGGTCCCTTCAAAAGTTATTGAGATGCAACGTACCATCAAATAATTCTCAAAATTTTGCTTAAAAAATTCCTCGGGACACTGAAGTGTGCCCATGTGCTTTGAATGCGAAAGCCTGTATCGCCAGAACAAGCCCTGGCTGGCCATCCATCCATCCATCCATCCATCCATCCATCCATCCATCCATCCATCCATCCATCCATCCATCCATCCATCCATCCATCCATCCATCCATTCCATTCCATTCCGTCCGTCCGTCCGTCCATCCGTCCGTCCGTCCGTCCGTCCGTCCATCCATCCATCCATCCATCCATCCATCCATCCATCCATACATCCATCCATCCATATCCATCCATTCCATTCCATTCCGTCTATCCATCCATCCATCCATCCATCCATCCATCCATCCATCCATCCATCCATCCATCCATCCATCCATCCATCCATCCATCCATTCCATTACATTCCGTCTATCTATCCATCCATCCATCCATCCATCCATCCATCCATCCATCCATCCATCCATCCATCCATCCATCCATCCATCCATCCATCCATCCATCCATCCATCCATTCCATTACATTCCGTCTATCCATCCATCCATCCATCCATCCATCCATCCATCCATCCATCCATCCATCCATCCATCCATCCATCCATCCATCCATCCATCCATCCACCCAACCATATATCCATCTCTCTCTCTCTCTCTCTCTCTCTCTCTCTCTCTCTCTCTCTCTCTCTCTCTCTCTCTCTCTCTCTCTCTCTCTCTCTCTCATCCAATCTACGTATGGCGACTGGGAAGTGCCCCGGGGAATTTTTAATTCTCCCCTCTTTCTCTCGTCCATCGCCACTCTCTTCTGCTACATTTCGCTCATCATAATCTCCCTTCTGTCTTCCCTTCTTCAACTCCATACAATAGTCCCTCCTCCCGCGCCTCTTTCCACCAACTCCTCTCCAAGCATCCGTTCACCCACTAATTCCATTACGACCGCCAAATGCTATTGCCTCGTCTTCCTTTCTACCTCCAGAACGTAGTTCCCCCTCTTTGCGCACTCCTACTTACCCTCCACTTCATCCCTCCCTGCCGACTCCTCCCCTCCCAACCGTCACCCGCTACACTTGTTTCGTCTCCCCCTCTCCATCATCACCTTTATATCCCACTGTCTCTCCTCTTCTGCCCCCTGTACACCCTTCTTCCACCTACCAAAAATTTACAAAGCAATAACCATTTAATGATTAACCCATGAGTCAGCAATCACACCCGTCATATTT
This sequence comes from Haemaphysalis longicornis, assembly GCF_048455015.1. NCBI lineage: Eukaryota > Metazoa > Arthropoda > Arachnida > Ixodida > Ixodidae > Haemaphysalis > Haemaphysalis longicornis. The sequence continues at coordinate 172,264,706 of NW_027526203.1, forward strand.
CGGCTGGTTCGACAGACAGACAGACAGACAGACAGACAGACGGACAGACAGACAGACAGACAGACAGACAGACAGACAGACAGACAGACAGACAGACAGACAGACAGACAGACAGACAGACAGACAGACAGACAGACAGACAGAGTAGGATCGTCTCTGCTACCCGCTACAATTAAACCTGCGTACTACCGCAGGCCTCAGAAAGGTGCCATATTAGGAGATCCTCGCTCAGTTTCCACTAACTCTAAAATAAAAATGCCAAAAACGCGAGTTCGACCTAACTAAGGGTGTATACAGTGCAAGCACAACACACCTATAGTTCTGAAAATTCTTTTGAAAACCGCAGATTTTAAGGCCTCGTTACATGGACAGGAATATCGGCTGTGTTTGATTATAAGATCTGTTCTCTTGGATTTCGAACTCACAAAAAAGCACTTCATAATCGCTGCTAATTACGGCAGAAATGTTTTAAATACGTTGTCGAGATATCCTTAAAATCCTGACGGTCATCAGCCAGCCTACGTGTTCGAGATTATAGTTTTTTTTTTCCGTATTATTACTCATTCTGGGTCCAAACGCCAAAAAACCAGCTTCCGTCAGCTATGGGCCATAGAGCTAGTCGATTCGCAGCATCTGCATTACTTCATTACTTTTTTCCGCCACATCTGTCGATTTTCACGCTTCATTTTGTGGGCGTTATTAAAGCGAAGCTTTCAGACTCTCAATGATGTCCTTTGTAATCCACCCAAAGACACAGCAGAAAAGCCAATTTTTTCTGATGATAATGATGGTCGTGGGAAAAGAAAAATTAAAATGCTACTCGTGGTAAGCATCGTACATGGGCCTTCGGCGTTATAAAGCCGACGCTATCCGATTGCGCTATTCCGGCATAGTCGAAGAAGTTTGAATTTGGAGACGGGTGCCAGGACCTGCAAAATATGAACAAATCAACTACCCCTCTGTCGAAACGACAACGATAGGGGAACGCGAAGCTTTCCAAAATAAAGTCCAACACTAAACAAATCAGCCCAGAAGTGAGCTGACCGATATCACGCCACCTTACCATACACTTAAGGTAGGAATCGTCTACTATACTAATCACCATAAATAAATAAAGGGCCCGCTAACATTTTGGTTGTTTCGTTTCGTGTTGGACTTAATTTTCTTATCATCGCGTTCCGCCAACGTTGTTGTTTCCGCAGTGGGGTAGCTGATTTGTTATTGGAAAGGCCCGCGAACCTTTTCAAGCTATTTTTTCTGTTATGATGTCTCATAATACAAATAAGAAAACAGGCCCTAGCCGCGTATGGTCGATGAATGTGCCAATAAAGGCAACTTTGGTTTAGAAAAATTTTATCTTTCCAAAGCATCCTCAACGTAATAACGGTCTCAAGCTAACCCCTGTGTTGGTTTTTCCCATTTTTTTTAAATATTTAGAGCTAATTTTGAGAAAACAATATCATTTTAAGCAGCTCGTGAAGGCGTCACTCCAAGTAGGAAGAGAAGTTAGGAGACAGCACCACCGGAGAGCCCTAGTATAAAAAGTAAAATCGCAGACATTCCTCACTGTGCCGCGTGACCCCGCCGGGTGTGAGCGCGCCGGCTACAACCGAACAGCGGCATAAACCTACCAGAAAAAAAATCACCGTAGGTCCTGTGCTAGGGCTGACTCCGGCGGCTTGGGAAAGGGAAACAGCGAGGGGGCGGCGTCAACGGAGGTAGGCTTGCGAAGGCTGTCTGCGTGACGTCATGCCGCCTCCCAACTTTTATTTCCTCCGCTCGTTACTCGGCGTAAGAGAGGGACGCAGTCAGGTGAACTGCTTCGTAAAAATCACGAGCCATTCCACTCTATGGATGTAGAGCACAAGCGAAGCTGAGGTGCACGGAAAGGAATTTCGAACAAAGGCCGTCACTCACGACGGAAGCCGTGCTGCGACTAGTCGTCCCCCCACGTCATTCATTCTCGGCATATGGTGTGGAATCGGGATGTAGACGTATTTGTTCGTGGTGGGGAATCTCGGCACGGCACGCGCACTCTTCAGATAGTCTTCACGTCCCTAACACCAGGAGATTATCGACGTCGAGGAGTTCGGGAGTCCAGGACAAACGCAGCCTCCCAATAGGGAGGCGAACCTGAAGTTTGCCGGGCGAAGGCAGCGCTGATTGTATCGCGAAGCGGCGTCCCTTCCGTTTCACAGGAGTCACGGGGTTCCTCCCGCGCTTTCCACGACCTGGGTAAAGTGGCTCGTGCAGCCGGCGGCCGCTTTGTTCGCATTCGCGAGTAGGGACGGGTGCCTCAGGCAGTGCGAGTAGACAGAAATGGATCGGGGATTGCGACAGCCTGCACACCGAGCTGCACGTGCAGCTGTCAGACGCGCGGAGCGGGCAGGGAGGCGTTTTCCTCTGTTCCGGAGCAGGGGAAAAAACGGACGCTCCCGCAAGCAGTTCGCGATGTCTAAGGAGGTAAAACCGAAAGCCAAGGCACCAATATTGTTGCGGAAGCACGGCAAGCATGGATCACCGCTAACAAGACAAGGACGGCAAGCATGCATCACGGCTGTTCGAAAGGTGTAATGAGTCGCATAATTAAGTGAAATAAGTGAAATAAAGACACATTTTGCTCGTATTTCTGCTCGTCCCGTTTACATTTCCCGTTTTTCAAAATGAGAACTAGTGTTCTAAAATTATTGCGCCCCCCCCCTTCCGTTCTCCTAAAAAATGCGTGCTGCCAATGGCGGTGTTCCGCTTTGATAAATGAACTTGGGAGTTGCTTAGGTGGTGCCGTTCGATAGCGTCCATATATCGCACAATAGAGTCCCATTCCGCATGGATGAAAAAAATAGTTTCTACCAATCTGCCTGGCTGTATAAACTGCGGTCATTCTTGTTATTGCAATTTTGGCAATGGAGGGAATGAAAACGAGTTGAATGCTGTTGTTTGTTTTTCCCACATTTACAAATGCTTCTAATTAAAAGAGTTATACGCCCCATTCTGTGTATTAATATAAATGAAACGTTATGCACCACTAGCTGTTCTGTTGTTACCGCGAACTGCCTCTCTAACCCACAGTTGTACTCCAAGCGGGTGAATGTCTGTGATAAACGTCATGAACAAAAATTTCTTCAAGGGCAAGCAAAATGGAAAGGCAGCGTTGCCAGCTCCCCCATTTAATAGCGTGTGCCTTTTCAATGTGTTTTTTGTAAAAGGCAACGAATTATTTCGAGAGCCAGAAATAACATGATAACCATAATCAATCACGTTAATCTCACATTTCTAGCAAGCCTCAGTGTTTTTGCAGTCTATAAAATCCGGATGTCCGAAGCGCGAACACGCGAATGAAGTAACACAAAAGAAAAATACGCAGTGACAAACTGAACAGCTGTCGGCTTGCTGACAAAAAGGCGGCAGCCTACGACCGCCGAACTCCGCATTTCCTCCCTTAAAATTGACGGGGAAGTCGGCCGGCCGAGCGGCGCGTTGCAGACGACGCGCCTCTAGCAGACGACAAGACAAACGCCATCAAAAATGAACTCCCTAGCTACTCTACGTTTAAACCGAACTTGCTGGACACGTGCTGACGCGTATGGTTTCATAAGTCGAAAGAAAATTTTACCCAGACTTTCTTTTAGCGCGAGAAATGCAGCATGCCCGCAGCGAAAAAAAGCATATGCCAACGCGGCGGCAGCCCCCGCATACTCCCGGAGAGGGTAAGGTCTCTGAAATTCAGGGACCTTAGGAGAGGGGAGACTGCAGCGCCTTCCAGCTATCGTTTGGTAGCCTATTCCAACGGGACAAAAGAAGCGACTTTCAAAATGGCCAGCGGCGCTTGTTTAATTTTCTGTCACGTGCTGGCCACCGGCGGACGCCTCTTCCGGCAGCAGCCGCTTATAACAAGCAAGCAAGGACGCAAGCAAAAAAAAAAAAAAAAAAAAGCGCGCGCACACACGAGCGCCTCGCGCTCTGAAGACACGTGGATAACGTTGGCTTAGCCGCAAGACGATTTTCCAAGACGCGGAATAAAAGAGCATCGAAGCCTCGGCATAAAGAAATCTTGTTCCACTGTTCAGGAAAAACCCCATTTTTTGCTAGCAGCACAATGTCACAATATTCCTGCGCTAGCATGTAGCCGAACGCTCTAAACTGGGCAAAGGTCGTTTGCTAGGAACGCAGAGTCTACTTGCCTGGCGGTCCACCACAGTCACATGGACCATCTTCTTCGCCCAGTTCTCAGCCGAATGTAACTCCGCTGCGTCTACGGGCGGCGGCTCGTCTTTCTTCGTGTGCAGGTTCCTGCACTCTTCGAGGTGCCTCTGGTACGAACCGATGGGGACAATATGCCCTGGATCGTAGGGGCACGACAGCAGCGTTTCACGCTTGCTCGTCGCCATCTCCTAGAACACCCGGCCGTGCACGAGGAGGAACCACTGGTCTGGCTTGGCTTGGTTGCTTGGCTTCACGGTGATGACATGTCTCGTAAAGGGGACATGCACCCAGTCAGTAGAAAATATGTCATAAGCACGGCGTTTTTTTTTTTCATTGGTTTTGAAATCCCGCTTGTTCTTCGTGGCATTTAATTTTATGAACTAAGTCGGCATTCATGGACACCTATATTTTTTGAGCACTGGCTTTCTGCATTTTTGATGAACTTGTTCTGGCTTGAAAAAATGCTCACGCGCAGCCACACGGCAAAGCAACCGTAACGTGAAATGCATTGAATGTATAGATATTTATTGTTCACGGTTTCGCCAGCGGCTTAAGAAAGGGGGGGAGGTTGTTTGGGATGTGGTATAGGACTTCCTTAAACTCTTAGGGCAACTCCAGATTCTTCCGCACACTTCTACGGGGAGAACAATGCCTCCTTTGCATGGCCGGATTCCTGGGCGCCGGCCACTTTTCGTAGGATGGCATATGTCGGGCATGCAGGGTCCGGAGTTGGCGGAGGCCCCCATTGTTTCAGAGGAGGTGTCGAATGTCCTGCTTAAATGTAAGGTTCTTGCAGTACAAGCTTGAGTACGGTGGGTCCGCGTGAACCATGAAGACGTCGTGTATTGCTTGTGCAGCGGCACTTGTGCAGCATGTACTCGCTCAGGAGGGCTCCCGCGTGCCTTATTGTAAGTCTTCTAGAACAGGGCGTTCATTTTGGGGAGTGATGTCTGGTAGGCTTTCCTTGCTCTTGTTACCTCGTGCTCAACCAGGACGGCCGCGTCGACGTCAATCAATGGGAGAGCCGGGTGGTCGGAAGCAAGTGGAGCGTGGAATTTTGCGCGCTCGCCGCCTTGATCTCGAGGCTGCAGGCTTGTCCCGCCACCTAGTAAGTGCATGCTGGGGCGTTGCCTTTTTTGCTGTTTTCTGCACTTCTGTTTAATGAGTTGTCACTCCGAATTATCAGGGCTTGGTCCTTGGGGCTGTTGGATGGCTGCTGTGTTGTCGCACAGAGTGGTGATTTTTCGATGTCTCGACGCGTGGTACGCTCCGATGCGCCGCTTCGGTGCGTTCCACGAGAGTCGTGATACACAAGACGTAGAACTGTAGTTCTGTGCTGGTAGTATCGTAACAGTTGTAGGCCTGTGACCCTCTGTATGACTGAAAGGGTGCGACCACTGCAACAGTGGATTCCCATACCTCCTGGTTCCGAGTGGCGTGTGTGTAAACTGTTTCCTGTAACATGTGGTCATTTTCGCAGCGTACTCGCGCTTCCTGTTTCTTCGCGTGTCGCTCCAATAATCATTTCTTCTCCGCCGTAGTTGTTTAGGTCGAGTACGGAGCCGGTCTCCCACGGTGGGGTCTTACGCGGTACTGGGGGTATCTCTGCACTGACACATTCATCATCAAGGCGCATGCTGCGCCTGCCAGCGTTGGTGATAGTTCACCGCGAGGATTGACTATCTCTTCCTGCGGAGAGCGTGTCCCCTGAGAAATTCGCGCGTTCCTATACAGATTCTCAATTTTTGCGTCACATGGGAGACTGCTAACCACCCGAATTGAGTCATGGGTGCATGATTTCTAGCTTGCGGATTTGTGTCTTGGTAAGTTCAATGGCAAAATCTTCGTGGCACGCCATTGCTGTGAGGTGACTAGCGTCCGCGGTACTTCGGTGGAAGCACCGCCGAAGCGGTTGCCGATCCTCCGTATAAGGTGGAGTTTGACTTGCATGACTTTCGGAGCGGCTTTAGCCATTTATTGAGAGGGCCATTATCGTTGGAGGGAATGCCCCGAATCACGTACAGCCAGTTGTCGGTCGCAGTGTGGGATTTCCATTCAAGATCAGCTGAACGTGGGCCCACTCCATTTGAAAGCCCCAACTGACCAGGTATTGCGTCTTGGTTGAGGACACTTGCATACCCGTTGGTTTAAGGTGTTCTGAGAGCGTGTCCAGGCCCGCTTGCACATCAGTCACTGTGGATTCGGTCGTGGTGCATTTCTGTGGAATGGCCTAGATGGTCGCACCATTCGTAGGTAGTTAAGCGAGACATGGTGTTATCTTACTTAGTGCACACGTAGTCTTTGCCATCGCGATGTTAAATATGGTTGGCGATATAATGGCCCCCTTCGGTACTCCCACACCGGCAGCATGAAATATCTTGGACGTGGTGGCGCCTGTTGAGGCAGCCAGCTGAAATGTTTGACGACGTAAGAACTCTCAACCAATGTTCCAGATACGGGGGCTTGCATCTGTCTCGGCCAGGGCTTTAATCACGTTGTCGTGTCGGATCGCATCAAAGGACATCTGTAGTTCGACAGACACCAAGAAGCTAGGTGCCTGGCGGAGCCCTCTGTGTCTACGATTAAAAGCCCCCCTAGTCAGGTGCATCCTGTCAAACATCTCACTGGAACCCTGTCTGACCAGGGTAAGAAAGTTGGATTTCGTGGGGAACTGGGGAACTCCTTGCATTAACTGACAAGTGCCTTTCTATGTCTGCAATGATCAACGAGTGTCTGACCCTTCATCGGAACGAACAGGCAGTAGGTCACATACGAATTCTTCACCCCCGTCGCTGCTGGAATTCGCTTCGTTAGGCAAGGTGGCTGCCAGGACCTTTTTTATGTCACCAAGTCCATGTCGTGTTTCAGGCGAAGGTTATGTCCCGTTGGAATTTGATTTGCCGCTTATGGTACCACATGTGAGCCTTAATCCACGTGCGCCTGTCTTCTAGCCGAAGGACGGACAGTGGTATTGCCACATATCAGGAACCAGGATTTTAGGGTCCCCAATCTCCCCCCATTCGTACACCCCACCCTCTTCTGTTCTTATTCCTCCCTCCCCCACTTCCATTGTCACCTCGTTCCTCCATCTCTCATAACCGCTTGAACATCCTCCTCCTTCAGTTTTACGCATTGCCTGTTTCCCACCCTCCCCCTCCTGTTTCCCCCTCCCCTTCTGCCCTGATATTTTCGAGTTAGCCGCTCCAACTGATCCACCACTCGCCTCAGCAGTCCCCTCCACGGCACCACATTCTCCCCTGTACTTTTTTCACGTTCCTTCCTCTCTTCGTCCTATCGCTATCCATCTCGCCCTCAATCCTTTACCCTTTCCACTTTACCCTTTCCATTTACCTCTCCTGTCCTTCATCAAGTGCCAGAACACCACCTGTCTGCTGACTTGGCTGCAAATGGCGTCGAAAGGCTAGTCTTCTGCCGCCCCTGCCACGTAAATCCCTCTCTTCTCTCTCTCACCCACCTCACACGCTCTTCCCCTCCCGTCTCGCTCTTCCGACGATAAACTGAAGGTTTGCTCAAGTAAATTCAATGTTGCCCCGTTTCACTTTTCGCGCGCCACCTCTACTAAATCCTTTTCCTACTGTTGGACTTCTTGGAATGCGGCTACAAGGGGTCGTCGAGAGCGCTTTTTGTATTTTGGGGTAAGGGCATTATTTTCAAAGCGTTTTTTTTTTCTGTCGTGAAAATGTCAGTGTAGCGAACATCCGGAGGCGAGGAGTAGTTCCGTTGGCGATGTTACACTCTGGCTCTGCTTCTAACGGGGTTGTACATGGGATGCATATGACGTGGAATTGGTGCCACCTTGATATTGGTCCGGATTTGGGGAGAGAGGGGGCGAAGCGCGTTAAGGGGTCCGGATGTGAAACGGCCGTATGCGCTGAGGGCAGTTTGGCCGGTAGGGGTTAGTGACAGGCGTGCCACTCGACTAGTGTGTTGTGCTTCGAGGAGCTCGTGGAGCTCGTGGTGCCCCAGTTGAAGCAATTGCTGTGTGGCGGTGAAAGCTGGAAGGCCCAGTGCGATATTGTAACCCAGAGAAATTAGTGCATCTAGTTTTCGGTTCTCTTGTGAGGCTTGAGTCGGACGTAGGGGGTGCAGATTGTAAAGCGTCAAAGGAGTAGGGCGTGGACGAGACGCCAGGCGTCTTATGCCCTCAGGCCGTGTTAGTGCGTGCAGATTCGCCGGTTGAGATGGAAAGTTGCGCGATTGTGCCCTGCAGTTGGGGTAGCAGAGCTGCTCCAGATCCATCCGTGTGAAGAGGCACGCTAAGAACTCAGGGTGTTTTGACTTGCGGAATCACTCGCCGCATCAGTGTATTCTTTATGGTAGCTTGAGGATATTGTTTGGTGCTTGAGGGCCAACCACTAGTTCTGGCGCGAAGAACCAAGACAGCGGACTTCTGGGTTGTTGCAGGGCATTTTGTTGGTAGCATGATGAGCCCTTCGTTTATCTAGAGTCTTACATCGTCCGCATAAAAGGCTTGGCGGAGACCCGGTATCGTAGAGAGTTGTTTACATAGTTCAAGAGTGCGAGGATAAAAAACAAGAGGGAAATGCCTGACTCTTCGGGAGTCCCTTTGGCTGGCGTGTTGAAAGTAGGGGAGTTGTATGGTCCAAGCCGGATAGTTGCTGTGCCATCAGTGAGAAAGGCGCGCACGTAGTCAAAGGTTCGAGGACCGCATTGCATGTTAAGGAGCTCTTGTAATAAGGCGTCGCGCGTTGTCAAATGCGCCCTGGACGTCTAGGGTGAGCTTGAGGTTTGGGAGAGTCTTGCTCAGGTTGTCGATATCTTGCTGTTTGAGTTTGATGAGCACGTCGTCAGTAGACAGGTGGTTTGGGAAGCAAAACATGGTTTGGAGAAAGAAATCTTTAGTTTTGAGGTAGGAAGTAAGCCGGGAATGCATCATAAGGTAGCGAATTGGGCGCGTTGGAGTCGCAGCGCCTGTGTCGTCCTTACTCTTCTTGCCCGGTTTTCGTCTGCGCGACCATCATGAATGCATCATATGTTCAAAAAGTTTCCTAAGCACGCATCTTAAGGAAATGCGTCTGAGATTGGTTTGGTAAAGAGAATGGGGGTAATATCTGCGTTACGCCTTTGAGGAGGTAGGGTACCTGCTTGCCCGTGGTTTTTGAAAAAAATGAGAAGGGATGCTTGGGCTTCATCGTGGAGGTTGCGAATGAGTTTGTTGGTCCTACCATTCTTACCCTGTGTGGTATAGCGAGTGAGGCGTCCCAGGGCTTGTTGGAACCCCCCCCCCCCTCCCCCACCCGTCCCCAGCTCGACCCTGGCAGTCACCGACAACGAGGGCACCGTTCTCAACGCAGCTACCTTCCTTCATCTCTCTTCAACCACTTCTGAAGCCACCACCATTGCCATCGCGGTTGCCACCCAACCACCCTTCACCCATTTAATCATAACCACTGACTCTCAACAAGCATGCCGACATTACTTACGGGGAAGAGTACACCGGCAGCGCTCAAGATGCTCAGTGCCATTCCCAAAGTATCTACTATCACCATCGCATGGACGCCGGGACATGTCCCACTCCCCAAGAATGAAGCAGATCATACTGCAGACAGCGAGCGTAACTTCGAGGCGTCACCAAAAACATCAGGCGGCTCGGCTTCTACGACAGGCCCTCTCCATCCTCTTCCTTCCTGCTTTACCGACGTTTTATCACACTACCGCCACACTCTCCGGAGGTATCCCCCGCCTCACACTACCCTCTCCGTCGAAGAATCACGAATCTGCCGCCGGCTACTGTCCGGCACATACTAAAACGCCACCATCCTCACCCGAATCTCCCCCTCATGCTTCGAGTATAGCTGCCCACATTGTCAATTTCCTGCCACCATTGCCCACCTCGTCTTCATGCGCCCTCATCTCCCTGTTACTTTCTATTCCCCTACCCTCGAGGCGTGGGAACGCGCGTTGACAGCTCGCTCCTGCATGAACAGCGCAGCCTGATACAGAGTGCGAAATGAGCACCGCGGCACGCGGCCTCCTAAACTGACGAGCCCACCCACCGTGTTTATTAAGCCCCCCGCCCCCCCTCTTTCATTCCGGTGAATACGATTTGCTCGGCGCCGCTCCGGGGCTCCTCCTCACCACCACCGACCCCTTTTCACACCGGTTATCACAACGGTTATAACTCTAGCCACCACCGATGCCTCTTTCACAGGTTGTGCAGTCGGCTGAAAGCGGCCGTAACGCCGTTATCAGATGATTGCGGAAAGCAAACAGCAGCGCGAATTGGTGTTGAAACGTCCGAAAGCCGCCGCCACCACCGCTGCCGAGAACGTTGCCGCGGCCTTTGCCGCCTCAAATTCCACTTCGCCCACTAGCTGTGGGTCCCTGCCGGTTGAAAGCAACTTGCGCTGTTGGAACGCCGGCGTGCGACCATAATTCTTCTGTGTCTTGAAAGCCGTTCCGAGCTACCTCGTACCGTCGGCGGCCCTCGTATATCAGCTGGTCATAGTTCTTCTGGTGGAATAATAATAATAATAATAATAATAACATAATAATCAATAATAATAATAATAATAATAATAATAATAATAATAATAATAATAATAATAATAGATCTTACTCTGGCCGCATATAAAGTCTTTCTCTCTCCCTTGGCCGGTGTATTCCACGCCTAATTATGCGCCCATCCCCGGTTGCCGGTTTAGGATGGGGGTGGGGTCATGCACACAGCAGGGCTTAATACCGCTACCCATGATATATTCGTTGTGGTGGTGGGAGATTTAAACGCGGGAGTCATGGCTCAATTCGCCCTGTCAGCTGTCCTCCGCAAGCGAGCGGTTCAGGTCTGGTTTGGTGTGTTGGGCCGACAATAAGATGCCTACGACTGGTCAGCGAAAGGGACGCCCACGTGTGTGACAGCTAGAATAAAGGTCGAGGTATTCAAGATGTTAACTGGCTATGGGACGGACGCATGTATTTCGCTTGCAGGCAGACGAGCGGGAATTGAAGAAGCTTCAGCCCGAACAGAAGCGTGAATGGGCGCAAACACAAAGGAAAGCTGCGAATCCCTTCCGTATGAATAGCAACTGGCCCGCATGGAACGCCGACGTTGGCCAATATCACTTTTTCAGCTTAAAGGTCTTTCAGAACGACATGTTCGACAGTGTCTTTCACATCTGAACACCCGCTCATGACCGGTTGCCGGTTTATGCGTGCACGGGTTGGGAGTGGAGGGGGGGTTACGCGCAGCTATAGGTTTCATGCCCTTACGGATGACATGTTGTTCGTTGTGCTGGCGTGAGGTTTAAACGTGGCTGTCAAACAGCTAGCCCAATGCGACCAGTCCGTCATCCTCAGTGGTAGATTAGATTGGGTTGGTGTGTTACACAAACAGTAAGATGCCTACGACGCGACAGGGAAAACGACAGCTCTCCATTTGTCGCTCGGATAAAGCTCGGATCTTTCCCACTTTCATTCAGGTCATTGGCGAGGAAGTATGCTCAGGTGTAAATTACAATCAAACGTGTTTTGTTTTCTGCACTCCGTGGAGGGCGTGCAGCTTCGCAGGTCATCCTGTTTCACAGAGTGGAAGGGCACTAAATATTTTTGTGAACTAAACGTTTTACCTCCTGCTATTGTGAAAACCAAGCATTCTTGTAAATTTATTAAAAGAACCGCGAAAATATCCCTTATGCATTGATGTTTTGCTTCAAGTACATATTTCCTAATGTTTTTTTTTTTCTGCAAAACGATATCGACAAGTATGGACATTTCCACCAGATTTAGTAGTTTGGAAATATTTGCCTATAGAAAACGTCTCGCTGAAAGACTCTGCTAAATTTTGGATGGGCGGCTGAATCTAGGGACAGACAGACAGACAGACAGACCAATAATTTCGTGTTCCCTAGAAAGGCTATCGTTTTCAATTATTAATCATCATTCTCCCCTGTCCTTGCATTCCCCATATTCCAACTGAACCCGGGTGTTTTCAAGAGAGACCGGACAGGGGCGTCCGGTCGACATCTTTAATTCTGACGAACATTTTATATATAGCTCCTTGTGCATAGGGGAAAACATACGTGAAGTATTTCGTGGGGAAAAAATTTCCTTTCTCAAAAAAATTGTCAAAGCCGGCTCGGGTCACTGGCGCGTTTAGCGGCTCTTGGAAAATGGGAAACTTTTACCGCTGTAAAAGAAAAACTACCGCAGCCGTCGCCATATTTATTTTTACGTGAAGACTTTGAATACTCTCAAACCATTTAACATATTTTTGCTTCTTCTAATTCCTTCTTATTCCTTCCAGTAAAAATTCTCAGCTTGGAAAACTGTTTGAAAATTGCCCAAATGTTGGACTTTTTTTTCTCAAAATTTCAACAAGGTAGGTAGTTGAAGATTTTTATTGTTAATCTTCTATCCTTCTTCAATCTTCGTGCCAATTGTAGTCCATGTGGTAAAGACGCTTAATTAAAAAAAGCCATTTACTGCAGAAGGTAACGCATTTTGGTATATTTTGAAAGCCAGTTAAAAAGAAGGCCATATCGGATTTTTTTCAAACTTTCACAAATTAAAGCCAAGGTTGCCCTCTATAACCGACACGAAAAACATGCTGCACTTTTTTTGTAGTTATGCAGCCACAAAGCACCAAATACGGTTTTGTAGCAGTACTTCGGTGACATAGCCAAGTGATCGTTTCATTGCAGAGTTTCACGAGCCGACGCAAATCAGTCGATAAGGCGCGCCGTAGTAAAGGGGTCCGCATTAATTTTGACCACCCAAGAATGTTTAATGTACGCCGAAATCTCGTACACACGGGCTTTTTTTTGCTTTCCGCCTCCATAAGAAAAGCGACCGGCGTGGCTGGGAATCGAACACGCGTCTTTGTGCTCAGCAGCGCAACGCCTTAGCCACTGAGCTACCGCGGCGGGTGACATACTCAAGTAACTTGTAACAAGCTTATGATCGCAACGTAGGGCGAGGGAGGGCAGTTACAAAGAGAAAATGATTAAAGGCACATTGGAGTGAGCATGCTTTGTTGAAATTGGATGCGGATAAAGTACATTGCACCTGGATCTCATGTTGAAGCTCCGGCTTCCGAGCCCATGTTTGGTCGTGTGTGTAATTATCGACTGGTGCGGTCTCAACCGCGCAACTCGAGACCTGGCCTTTTTAAGTTCTGGACTTTAAATGATTGCCGTAATATTTTGGATGAACAAAAGCGGAGTCATGGAGTGATACAAAAATGTCTGTAATGAACCAACACTGCATATTATCCTTATGTTCCAACGACAGAAGGGGGCAATATCGATTACTCGTATACAGGTATAGGTGTACAAACACGTTAACTATCACTTACAGGTAATTATGAGCATGCATTTTGCAAAGTATAGACGTATTTCTCTCTCAAACAATCGGATCAAGAAAAAAACAAAACTACATGTGCGCATACAATAAACAGTTCCGCTAGAGCACTTCGCGGACACACCCAGAAACATGAGAGTTGAAATGCAACAAGCTCGATAGCTATCAAGGGTTTTAAGAAAAAAAAAAGGCTAGCATTAGTATGTGCAGGGGAGATTTTGATTTAGGTCCCTCAGAGGGAATGTACCCTGCGGGTAAGAAACCAGTTCGAGGCATTTGTAGCAACGTTCAACGTGTTCCCGGCATAAAACACGTATAGAAACCTATTACACTACTGCGTCCTCAGAGTTCTTTCGTAAGGGCCGCGGGTAAAACAGTTGGCCAGACGCGTCAGCCACGACTATATTTTCGTGGCAGCGCTGGGCCCGCCTCCAGTCGTGCATACACGTGGTCGCTCACTGTGTAGGCGTTAAAAAGCTACTCCGCAGTGTATCGTGCTTCGTTGGCAGCTAGGTCGATCCAGTTTGATCCGTCATGCTGTATTTAAAGGGGCACTAAAGGCTAAGCTGCTTCGGCTTTTGTTCGGTGTCACGGGATTTTTTGTTTGATCAGAAATAATTAATACATATAAATAAAGAAATAGCTATCATTTCCTTTTCTTCTGTTGCTTTCATTTTTTTGCGTGAGCCAAAAAGTCACTTCACACATCGTGAAGAGGGACCGCCTACTAAGTCCCTCGGGACATTTCCGTTAAAAGTACCGTTAAATGGATCTAAAAACCACATCACCCATATTTCATACTGGTCTTGATGGCTGCCAAGTATTACGTACACTTGTTACGCAGTATGAGCAAATATGATTCAATCGATTTACTATAAAGTTGCTATGAATACTATAGACAACTTTCTTCTATTTGAAAGAACTAGAATTTGCTAGCTCACTCAGCTCCATTACAGCTACTAAAGACGTTTTTTTAACCGAGAAAAGAAGAAATGCTTAACACTGTTCAAATTTAACGCCTTAGTTGCGTAAAATGGGCAGGAGCGAAGTGACATGGACGGGCATTAAAACATTTTTACCGCTTTGTTAAGTGCGCGTTACCATGCAAGTGATACGATCATATGGAACTAGAGGACCCACTAAAATCCCCCAGTCATGTTTTTTGGTGGTGGTTCGGGTCGGCAACCTCCAATCACAGAAACAAGATTCTGTGACGTCATAGAAAAATTGCCGGAAAGTGGCTAGGTAGTCGCCACTGTTGAATATGTTGTCTTTAGTATCTCGATTATTTGTTTGAAGTTCACGACAAAATTGACCAAATTTGTCGTCAACAACACGTTACATACCGATGACAACACTATTATTGTTGTTATCGGTACAAAAAGCCTTTTTAATGAACCGAACGTGTATTTTGTCTTCATGGCTCATTTATTATCACAACTGATTTGTTGCGTAGCTTACTACAGTAGTGGGAACTGGTCGTGGGCTGTTCAGGTTGAGCCTCTATTCTGTCGCGCTGAAAAGCGCTTCAACGGAAATAGTTCTACCGCTTAGGAGACGTTCATTCTGATAGTGTGGGTTCTTGATTTTTTTCTCCCATACATACTCTCGCACCTGCTGTTTTGCGATCTCGCCCCTCCTCTTTATCAAGGAGCCCTGCAGGACGTACGGCGATATCAAATGGACGGCACCGAAAATGCTGATACCCTTTAATTCCATCAGGCTGCTGACAAAAATCCCTACGAAATGTGGAACCTTGTCGAATGACGGATGCGTTATCCTAACGGAACAATATATTTCCAGGGTCCTTCTGAATAATGCGCAGTAGTGTATTCGGTTGTTGGCGTGCGAGGTTATCGTCTGTAAACCGTCGGAAGCATACGCCTCCCACTTCCGTGTATCGGTCGGCAGTTCGGAATATTCTCAACTTTGGCATGTGCTAGCCGACCGTCGTTTTGGTCACCATTTTTTTTTGTAGCACGGGCTTCTTCTGTAGCAAGTTAAGGTTTTTGTGTGTGTGTGTGTGTGTGTGTGTGTATTTTGGGTAGTTTGCTCCTGCGGCCTAAAGTTTCGTGAAATGGGCTCGTATTTTTGTTTTTATTCTTTGGCAAGTTTTTTCGCTGGGCACCATTCGTGTAGAAGTTCATGAAGTGCTTCGTTAGCTTGAGTAATGCTTATTTTTATTGTAAGATACGGGCACAGATTCAAGAATTCTTACTCAATATATTCAAGAGAACAATTTGTACAGCAAATGTATAGAGAAAAAGGATAACTGGTAATCACAGAATTTTTTATTGCAAGCTTTAAACCTTCGTTTTGTTGTAAACAGTGAAGCTCTGGTTCAGTCTTAATTCGGTCAAAGAGGAGGGTATCATCATCATCACCGCCACCTAGATGGAATTCGCCACGGCTCCATAAATGTTAGAATTTTTCTGGTGAAATCTTTTTGGTGACCGACTACAACCATCGGACTGCATACGTAAAGTCATCAGGAGTGCGCCGGAACCAAACCTCGGGCAGTAAGTCGACTTTTACGAGTTTTACGGCCACTTGAAATTTCGAAGCGGGCATTAGGCCTAGCAACGACCACGCCAGCCCCACCTCTGTAGATGGCCGACAGGCCGCTCGACGGGGCCGCTGGACATGCGACCCACCTGTCTCTAGGCCCATCCGAAGACGAAGCAATGGAAATGCGTGACGTTCACGGCGATCCTCCGCCAGAGGAAAAAAAAAAACTCCCAAGCATTTTCCCGAGGGTGAACATGGTTAAGTGCGAATGCACGGGGTGATGCTATGAGGGGGAGTAAAGTTAAAATCCGTTGGCATTCGCCCGTGAGCGCGCGCGAGCCGACCCACGGAGGTCTGGCAGTTTATCGCTGCATATATAGGGGGGTACGCCGCGCCGAGCGCGCCGAGCCAGGTGGCTGAGAGAGGAGGCGAGCGCAAGGGGAGAGGGACAGCGGCGCACGGCAGCTGCAGCCGAGCGAGGGGGAGAGGAGAGAGTGTGACGTCACGGTGGAGAGAGAGGCGCGCGGCAGCTGCTGGGGAGAGGAGGCGCGCTGTGACGTCATACCATGACGTCACGGCGCGAGGAGCGGTGCGGGGAGCGGCGCGCACCCGCGCAGCCACGGCGAGGAGGCGGAGCGAGCGCGGTCACGTGGTGAAGTGACGTCACCGCGCCGTTGCTACCGACGCTCCTCTCCGCTCCACGCCGTTGCTAGGGAGAGGAGGACTGCGGACGCCGCCGCCGCCGCCGCCGCCGGCGGTGGAAGGTTTGGGGTCGCTTATAAAGTGCATTCGCACTTAAAAGATGAGAATGCCCACATCCCGTGGATAGAAGTTACAAGCCGGTCGCAACGCCTCAAGATGCAACAGCTCCCTACCACGACGCCGCTAAAACCGGCCCTCCGCCAAGGCCACGTGGCGCGCAAGCCGAAAACCCTACCGCTTCCCGCCGACGACTACAAGCTGGCAATCCGTCCACGAAACGGCCTCCAGCTGAGTAAGGTGAGCCCTATAGACCTGACGAAAGCTATCGCACGCGAAGCCAATCTCCAATGTGGCATTGCGGAGATAAAGATCCGCATCGATGAAGAACAGAACGTTCTCATAGTAAGCACTCCATCACCGGCGACCGCTGCAGCGCTTAACTCTATCAAGAAACTCACGATTGGCAATAACGCCTTCGAAGTTTCGTCCTACGGCGTTTCTCCGGACAACTCATGCAAAGGCGTTATCTACAACATCGGATTGAATTACACCCCCAAGGAAGTCCAAGACGCCATTGTGGCCCCGAATCACGAAATTCTCACCTGCAGAAGGATGGGAAACACCAGCACCTTCCTGCTCACGTTCAAAGGCAAGAAGGTAAAATTAAGCATCTATGTCGCTTGAGTAAAAACGAGATGCTACCTGTACAAGCGCACGGTAGCATACTGCGACACTTGCCACCAAGTAGGCCACACAGCCGACATGTGTCCCAACCCACCGAAAACGCCCAAGTGCAAGACATGCGGATCCCTGTTGACAAGCAACCAACATGACTGCCACCCAAAGTGCCTTCTCTGCAGTGGCGCCCACACCACAGCGTCCAAGGCGTGCCCACAGCGGTTCCTGCCCCCGGTGAATCGGCGGAAGCAAGTGGCGAACAACCAGCCACCCTGTTCGGGCCACTCCAGGTCCCCGTCTCCACGACCGAGGAGAAACCAGGACCGCTCCCGTTCCAGATCCCAAACGCGGAGAGGCGGCTCCAGAGGACCCGACAGGGGTTCGAGTGGCTGCAGGCTACGCTCGGAGTCCAAGTTGCGGGCCTCCTCCCGAGGCCGTTCCTCAAGCGCCACGAGCGGAAACCGAGAAGGCTCCCAAAACTCCCAGACATCGCTGCATCGGGTGAGCTGGGCAAAGATTGTCAATCCCAAAGCTCATAACTCCCTCACACCAACAGAGAAACGTTTGCTAGAAGAAAATGCAATGCTTAGGGATGAGATAACAGCCATGCGCGCAGACATGGCGGCAATGAAGGAGGAGTTAAACAACTACCGGAAAGCGTCCAGCTCTGTAAACACACAAATGCCCTCCCAGAACAGCGCAATCGCGCCGTGACCATACCGCCACAACCAGCCGAAGAACCCCCACAGCCGAATAACCTATTGCAGCCAGACAATAACTCGAACATTATCTTCCCACAGTGCGCAATGGAAGAGCAGGCACACGTAAACGTGGCGCGTGCTATCAACGCCCTGCAAGCAGCCCAAAGTGCGCAAAGCCTTCAGATTATGGAAACACTGAAACAAATAAATTCCCACCTAACGAGGCTAGAGGGACGGGTGCAGGTTCTCGAGGAAGCCGACTTCAATACCCGAACCAGGAAGACCACCAAAACAGATAACGCCAACCCCACATGTCTCTCCTCACCCATGAATCAAGATGGACCCTCATCCACCCAGTAATAAATTGTCTCACGGACAAGGAATAACTAGGTATATGGAAGTGGAACTGCAGCGGTTTCAATAACAAATATGGATCACTCTCCCAATATACATCTCTTCTTCCACGACGATACCAGCAATTATAGCTCTGCAAGAAGCTAATACACCAGTCCGCCTTCCACGATACATAACGTACGAAGCAGGCACAGACAAAAGCCTGCACACTCTGGTCAGCAAACGATACGTGGCGATTCAACACCCAGTTAAGCAGTCCGAAGAAATTGGCATTCTACTTGGAATAATACCACAAGTCCACAAGAAGGCCCACTCGCTGTACGTTTTGAATGTGTATTGCAGGCCTAAAAGCTCCCCACTTATTCTTCAGCAAGTAATTGAACAAGCGACACTCAAAGCAGCCTACAACCCGTTTGTCATTACGGGGGATTTCAACGCTGCTCACCCTCTGTGGGGCTACGCATACACCAACCCAAGAGGCACTAGACTACACTCGCTGATAGAATCTCAAGACCTCACGATTGTCACAGACCACAGTAGGCCTACACGCATTGGCACAAGCGTCACCAGAGACACAGCTCCCGATCTGACTTTTACGAAAAACATTC
This sequence comes from Haemaphysalis longicornis, assembly GCF_048455015.1. Taxonomy (NCBI): domain Eukaryota; kingdom Metazoa; phylum Arthropoda; class Arachnida; order Ixodida; family Ixodidae; genus Haemaphysalis; species Haemaphysalis longicornis. The sequence continues at coordinate 172,283,799 of NW_027526203.1, forward strand.
CTCAAGTTCAATGGATCCACACGGGCGAATATCAAGGCAGCGATCATGCCATTCTATCTACCACTGTAATAGGATAGGACTACAAAGCAGTAATAGGTCGGGCTCGCCTCACGGACTGGACGAAGCTCAGAGAGGAACGGAGCAACCGCTCACCAGGCGAAGAAACCCAAGTCGAAATCTCTTTACACGACTGGATCAAACAACTTCATCATGATTTCCTTGCACACACCAAAATAATAAAGACAACCACAGCCACGCCGTGCATCGACTCTCATTTACTGCATATCTGGGAAGCGAGGACTAGTTTGCAGCGGAGATGGAAGCGGCAGAGACATAATCGAAGACTACGAAAACGGATCGCACAGCTAACACAAGAAGCTGCGAAGTACGCCAACTCTCTCTGCAGGGAAAACTGGCTTTCTCTATGCGATGGCCTGCGCGGCACCCTCACCACTGCAAAAACATGGAAGCTCCTCCGCTTCTTGATCAACTCCTCAGCTAGCAACACAGAGTCCCAACAAACATGGCTAAAATCATACACCAATTTTCTGGAGACATGGAAAACCTGCTCACAGCCCTCAAGAACAGGTATCTCCAGACACACCCTACAGAACCTCTACCACCATATTCAGGAGCACCAAACCCGGCGCTTGACGAAGACACCAACTGCACCAAGTGACCGCAGCCATACAGACTTTGAGAAGACACACAGCTCCAGGAATGGATCACATATCTATTAGGATGCTTGTTAACCTTGACGACCCGTCGCCCTTGGAGCTCACCAATTACTTCAATAATATCTGGAGGGAAGGAACAATACCTGAGGACTGGAAGACCGCGGAAGTTCGGCTGATCCCGAAACCAGGAAAACCACCCAGTATAGAGAACCTCCGGCCCATATCTCTTACTTCGTGCATAGGAAAACTCCTGGAGCACAGCTTCCTCAAAAGACTTCAATCCTTTCTGGAATACACGGGAAAACTGCCCCCAGAAATGGTGGGACTGCTCCAGCTCAAAGAAGAAGCAATGAGACCCGCAACTCGTAACTCCCCGACGGCTATATTGGCACTGGATTTAAAGGGCGCTTTCGACAATGTAAAACACACGGCCATCCTGGCGAAGCTGAACACCCTGGACTGCGGAGTCAAGACCTACCAGTATGTCAAGTCTTTCCTCACAGATCGGAAAGCCATACTCAAAGTAGGGGACCACACCACGGACTCCTTTCCAATAGGGGGACGTGGAACTCCTCAGGGGGCTGTACTATCTCCCCTCTTCTTTACCATTGCTCTCATAGGACTCCCTGCACTACTTGATTCTATTCAGGGTATAAATCATTGTCTCTACGCGGACGACATTACCATCTGGTACACCACTGGTTCAGTGGGAGCAATGGAGGAGCGCCTACAGGAAGCAGCGGACGTAGTAAATGGCTACGCAAGGTCATGCGGGCTGAGATGCGCCCCTCAAAAATGCGAACTATTGCTCGTGTCTCCAACCAAACAGAAAGCTTCAGCGACAACCACCATCGCCATACACATAGATGGGCACATTATCACCCCTGCTCAAAGCATCAAGATACTGGGCGTCACCTTTCAGGCGGACAAGAAAAATATCATAACAATCAACAAGATCAAGACCATGACGGAGCAAGTCACACACATGCTCAAGCGCATAACAAACTATGGCAAGGGGCATGGGCGAATCCGATACACTCCGACTCGTACAGGCGTTCGTCATCTCACGGATCACTTACGCAATACCCTATGCTCTGCTCTCAACAACGGAATTGAAGAAACTGGACACCATTATACGAAAAGCCTACCAGTCAGCACCTCGACAGACAAACTGCTTCGTCTCGGACTCAACAATACAGCTGATGAACTCATAGAGGTACATCTATCCCACCAGAGGGCAAGATTAGGCACTACAGAAACCGGCAGATCCATCCTTTCGAGACTTGGACTATCGATTCCGCTTCAACACCCAACACCCCAAGTCACAGACATCCCGCATGATATCAGGCGCCACATTACAGTATCTGTGCTACCGCGAAACATGCACCCAGTGCATCACGCCGACCGCAGAGAAGCAGGAGCCCGTGCTATCTCAAAGCGGTATGGAAGCCATCCTGCCGTGGCGTACACGGACGCGGCCCTCTATCCCGGAAGGCGGGCCTCAGTAGCAACAGTTATTATAGGCCAAGAGCACCGCACCATCGTATCACTGGACCGAGCTAACCTTCTACTCGCCGAGGAAGCGGCCATTGCCTTGGCGCTTACCCAAACTCAAGTTGAGACCGTAATTACTGACTCTCAACAGGCTTGTCGCAACTTTTTCTGCGGGAGAATACACAAAACTGCACTTAAAATACTTCAACAGAAGCCACTAAGAAGACCCGCCAAGATAATCTGGGCGCCTGCGCACATTGGACTCTCAGGGAACGAGATTGCCCATCTCACAGCTCGAGAATTGACCGGCCGAGCACCTGCATCCGCTTCCTCTAGTCTCGTTTCATGAGATTACCACGCACTATCGGCTACAAATACAAACGTACGCCCCACCACACAAACAACTACCCAAGGGCCACGATAGAATACTTAATGCCCTGCAAACGAATACTTACCCCCACCCTAGCAGAAACCACTACATAGCCCCCACCCTGTATCCCCGTTTGTGCCGCTTCTGCGGGGAGTCTGGAACACTTTTTCATATGGTCGGCGGCTGTACACAAAGCCCACTTGACCCGCCCAATCCCTTCCACACTTATGAGCTTTGGGAGAGCGCCTTGGCCAGCTCTTCCCTCGACGTCCAGCGCAAGTTGGGGGAGAGGGCAGAAGACGCGGCCCGTGCCAATGGACTCCTGGAATGAGGAGGCCACCCTAAAGACTCTACTAACAAACAATAAACATGTTTAGTCTCTCTCTCTCTCGGTCAAAGATCGTGTTAACAACAACAAAATATAAAACACACTCGAAGGTGTCGACCTTCCAAACAAAGAATTAGCAGTGGCTTAGCTCGGCTATGACAGGATATACTTTGCTTGAGCTAAGGGTCAGCTGGTTATTCTTAGCTTTCCTGGTTGTCTAGGATTAGCTTGATTATCATGCTTACTGCTGCTTCATTGACACACACACGGTATACGCATTATGTAACACGTGTATATTTATCAAGCGGCTCCGGCGCAGCGTCACCAAACGTTCCAGAGCTAAGCTGGTTCCACAGGCGCACGCCGCTATTGCTGCGACGCACGAGCCATCGGTTGCACACCCGGCCACCCCTCGCATGATCATCAAGTGGACCGGGCGGAACGGACGTCGGCGAAGACGCTGGGCGCGTGGGGTGTGTGAGAGACACCGGGCAGCGCGCAACGTTATGTGCGCCGTGTGACGTCACTGCTCCTCGCGCATGCGCAGCACGGCTCCCCAGGAGCCACGCAAAACTGCTCAACATCGGCCAGTGTAGCTCACGCTACAAAATCATGCACCCCTCCGTCCAAAGACGACGATGGTTGAAAGCGAAGCTTCCTCTTGATGGATTCTTGGTTTGGAAAATCCCACACTGCGAGTATGGGCTAGTGTGGAGGTACGCACCAACTTTCTAGAGGGAAAGAGAGAGAAATAAACTTTATTCCAAATACTTTTCTAGAATACCTACAGCAACTCTCGGGTGTGCACTCCGTAGGTCTAATGTTTGGGTTTGGTGAGTACAGCGCGAATCGGTACCTGCTGCTTGGCGTTCGCTTCGGCCATGTCAAAATCGAGCCATCTTATAGATGCCGGCTTCATAACGCGAGGGACCCACGTTAGATTCCGGCCACAGGAAGTGTTTCTTGTTCTTTCACTTTACCAACGGTCATTCATATTCATCCTCAGAGAAAGTTGGCTGTCTTGCAGGTCGTATTGGCGTACAACGGCATCAGTCAGTAAGGACAATAAAGCTTCGCTTTAAAACGAGAGAGAGAGAGAGAGAGAGAGAGAGAGAGAGAGAGAGAGAGAGAGAGAGAGAGAGAGAGAGAGAGAGAGATGGAGTAATATTATTTAAAAAAGCCAAAATGTCGATGTTAAAGTATAATTCCTGGTCAGCTTTTCTGTGGGGAACGGTAGCAATACACAGACGATCGTCTAGGGATGTTGACGTACAGCTATGCAATTAAAATGATTCACCAAGGACAACATTTAATGCGGTAAGTTTAGTGGTTATATACCTTTTAAAAGAGATAAAAAGGCATGTTGCCGCTAGGCAGTTTGCCAGGATACACAAAACGTATGCAGCCCTGACCAAGCATCATATCGCATGGGGCTTTAACAGGGCTGATGCTAGGCGGCGCAGCCTTATGATCCCGCGGCGGTTCTTTATTAGTCCATTCTTGCGTTTGCTTCTTTTTCAATCCTGCTGTGTCTTGGTCTTTAATTTTCAAATTTTCTTTGTTCCCTTTTTAAGTTCCTAACCTCTGGCACATACCCACGGAGACGGGAGAGACCATACCTTGGGTGCAAGAGAAGGTGATTGAACGCTCCAGTGGCACAACAGAAAGCTACTTCACTTTACGATCCGTTCGAATTCAATCCAGTTCTATACCGGCCAACTGAGCATTCATCCCCTCCCCCAACTCCGGCATTCATACAAAACACCCTGGCAACCACGGCATCCACAGCGTCACACGCAGACATCACGTAGCAGCGGTGGTGTCTGCAGCAGCGCCACACCCACTAATTGCGATAGATTTCTTATTACGCGATGACCTTTGAGTAGCACAGTTTTGCCTTGCAATGGGGGCGTCTACAACAAAGTGTGACACGCCACCGTCACAACTTAGTCCTTGCGTATGGGGAACAAATGCTCCAGTAGCCGAGTGGGTAACGTAATTGTTCAAACATAAAGTCTGTGGTTCGAAACCGGCTATGTGAAGCCGATGTGTTTCACACTGTATACGACGTAGTGGACCATCCGCGTACAACAAAAGTGCTGGGCGAGAGAGAGAGAGAGCCAGAGAATAAACTTTTGTTGCAGCAAACGATTGTGGTTGAGCTGTCACTCGGTGGGGTGGGTGGTCCTTAGTCCCGGCAAGTTCTTTTTGTAGCGCAAGCTACACTACGCTACCTCGGGCAGTCTTCGCGGGGTGACCAGTTTTGCCCTTGAGCGCTAGAGGTCAACCACACCTCCTTCTGCAAGCGCCCGGCACGGAGCCGCGGTCCGATAACAGGGAGAGATAGGCGAGGAGGAAAAGGAGACGTGTGCGGGACCCGTGCGCGGGACGTGACGGAGGAAGGCGAGAAGGCCGCCTCCGCAGCGATAAGCGCGCGCCACGAAGGAAGGCCACAAGGCCACGTGCGGCGCAGAACCGTGTGCGATAGAGGAAGGCGAAGAACCCGCTGTGGTCCCTCGTACAGCGGCCAGGCTTAAACAACACCGTGAGGCGAAAAAGAGCAAAAACGCTACTGTTGCGTACAGCCTCGCTACCTTCAAGTCTTAAGCATTAGTGTGAGCTTCCTTCATTTTCTTTGTGCTTCACGTTGAAAAAACAGAGCGTAGGCATTAGATCTGTCCAAGGAGAAAAGCAAAAACGCCCGTGTGTGCGATATTTCGGCTCACGTTAAAGATCCCCAGGTGGTCAAAATTAATCCGGAGCCCTCCACTACGTCGCACCTCGATCATCGCCTGCGTTGCGTCGGCGCGTTAAACCCTAAAATCAATCAATCAATCAATCAATCAATCAATCAATCAATCAATCAATCAATCAATCAATCAATCAATGACATCTGCCCTCATGTGGGTGTGGCCTGGGGCTGACGATCCTCGAAATACACTAGTAAGGTACTGACATTGTCACTTTTTTCAATACCCCGTGCGGATACCTCTCATGTGTCATGCACGCGTGGCGCGGGATCCCGTTCTCCTGTGGGTACAAGCCCGACACTTTTTTTGCGCACCGAGCGTCATATACTGGTTCGTTTATAACACTCCTACCACTTCTTTCAGCAACTGCTAAAAGAACTCCACTGTTCGGCCTCAATAGCCTAGGTGTAGAATCACGAGTTCTGGAGCAAACGCCCTCGATTCGAGACGTAGCTATGGCCATCGTTTAGCCGAGACCCGTAATTTTTTAACTGTAAAATGTTCTTTTGGCTCGGTTATACGCTATATTTTTGTTTATAAGGGTGCTCTGGTATCTTTTGGGTCGGCTTAGTGATGGGGCGTGGCATATTATGAGGTTTAGTTGAGTCTCCATTCCCTCCATTGTTCTGTTTCTTTAACAGCGAAGCTGTTAAGCAAATCGATTGTGTATGGTGTCCGCGGTTAAAAATACCAAGAAAAGGCCGAGCGCTCGTGCACACGTGCCTCGAGCGCACGTTCGTCACGCTAAGCATACCCACTTAGGGAGATTGCCCAATGTTGGCCACAAAAAATAGAACTCGACCGCTCGCCCTATCGTGGCAACACTTGCTCGGAACGAGAAAGACACGTCATAGCGTACGCCCCACGTTCGACGGTCATCGTGTCGTCTCAGGCATGCGCTCTGTACTGCAGAAGAGCCGCAACTTGAATGTCGAAGCTGCTGTAGGTGATCATTGACTCCCACTGGCCCGGCAGCGGATAGCTCGTACGGCCGAAAAATCGGCCGCGCTTCTGCTCCTTTCGTTGCAAATGTCGTCAAAAGACGATAGTCTTTGTAGACATTTGCCAAGGAAATGCCCCCCTTTGCTTTCCCACTCACCTCTCATGCTGTTCCTGTACCGTCGCGCCCATTCCAAGGTAAACACACCAAAGTTTTGCGCAAGGCGATTTGAATTTACCGCGTTCCACTGCTACAGGCCGGGTTCCTCGATGCCAGCGCTGCAGTACGGCGGAGACGCGCGTGAATTGAGGCGGCCGACTAGAAGGTTTATAGAGCCGCGTGGCCGTGCTGCACGTGCGTACCAAGCAGAACGTGGAACCTAGCTACTGGAACCTTTCATTGCTGTTGCCGCGGGATTTTTCATATGCCGCCAGGAGGCGGCGGTTTTCTGTAGTAGATGTAGAATATCATTTGCTATCTAAAAACCAAGCATCCATGAATTTTTAAATAAAGGAACACTGTAAATATCCCTTGTGTACTAATTTCCTGTCTTATATTTGCGTAATGTCTTGTTCTTGTTCAACAAAGCTGACAAGTATGAACATATAAAATGGCTTAGACGTTTACATGTGGCTGTGAGTATATAAGACTATTGAGCAATATCAATTTTACTTTGGCCGGGTGGCTGAATCGAGTCACAGACAGATAGATGGACAGACCGACAGACATACAGACAGACCAAAATTTCTGGGTTTGAGTAGCACAAGAAAGACTATCGTCTTTAAAGGAGCTGTAAGGTCCACTTATGAGATTAGAGGCCAGGCGCCCGGGCTGCGCGTGAGGACCCGCCTCTCTGTCTGGCTACGTAGCACTGCCGACACTGCGCTGCAGTCGACGCCAATTGGTCACGGCGTGCGCGGGAGACGGATTGTCTGGCCCACCGCATGCCACAAGAATGATCCCCCATTGAGAAGGCAGACTGCGGCGCCGGATTCCAGGAATGTCTACTTGAAGCGCGGAGGTGGTGGGATTACCGGCGTCCGGACAAGCGCCGCACGAGTCTCTATTGTTAACACGTCCCGGTCAGCATGACGCACAGTCGCGTCTTTCGCGCTCATCCCTCGGGGTCGTACGCGTTTTCTGACCCGCGGGCGGTCCGTTGACCTGAGGTAGCGGCGCCTCATTGAATATTCCGTGACGTGCTGAGTGACAGCTGTCTAAGTGAATTCGGTCACTCCCATACGCGTGTACGAACGCTACAGGGGCGTTCCCGAGAGAGGGTGATCTCGAGGTTTTAAAAGGCCGAACTTTGCCGTTGGAAATCGTTCTTGTCTGAGCGCTGAGCTGGCAGTTCCCGGCGAGACAAGGAGTCTCGACCGTTAACGCTAGGTTGGGATTTGTGAGCCCCCTAGTCGAGGTTAAGATCGCGTCGGAGGTTTAGGGTGCAGCGCCGCACCGGGCAACTAGACGGATCTTGCGGCGAGACAGAGTCTCGGCCGTGGTTTCTCGAGCGGTTTGTGTACGCTCCGAGAATAGGAGAGTTAGACGAAGTTGAGGAGCTCGAGTGATTTGTGCGCACTCGGAGCTAGCGTCTAGCGGAAGTTTGAAGTTTTTCTTTTTATTATTCATGTACCCAGTTTTCGTACTGTAAATAGCTGTATATAAACTCTTCGCTTCATTTAACCAACCCCAACGCCTTGAGTTCGTCAATTCGACCGCCATCTTCAAGAACTTCAACACCATCGCCCAGCCAGCCTCCTGCCAAATCAACCGGAGCCCGGGCGATTGGGTTCCTGATCGACACCGGACTTCGGGGGATTGATCTTTTACTGGAGCCATGAAGAGAAAATGCAAGTTGGTTTTATTCGAAAGATTTCGTGTTTTATAGTGCCCCCAGCGCTTGTCCGGATACAAACGATGATTTATTCACTGAGAAATTAAACAATTTAGGTTAAAATTTTGATTTTCCCGCTAAATCGTTTGTTTTCGGGGTCTGCAATGACATCACAGGAACCGACCGCTCTGCAGCCTAGAATACCTTCATTCACGCATCCGCCGTACAGGGTAGAGACAAGTATACGCTGGCGCCGCCATTTTGGGTCGCTCGCTCACAGCCGAAGCAAGTCATTGTGTCAAAACCGCGCTAGAATTATCGCCGCAACGCGGTTTACTGAAGAAGTATGAATCATATTGTCTGTTTCGCGTTGCTAGGTCTCGTGGGAAACGAAAATAACAACGCGTTGAGCACGTTGGCCCAATTGCGGCGGCACGGGACCGTTCAAAGGTTGTCTCCACCCTGTACAGCGGTGTTGGTTTGTTCCGCGTTTCTTTACGTTACCCGAACCTAGATGGCGCCACCATACCGTGGCAAACGTTTGGTTTGTTTTTGCCCGTATTTAAACCTGGCTTGTTTTTGTTCTGGGAGAAAATATTCGTTCCCTGAAACAGTGCTCGCTCGATAAATGGGGTCACGTAAGACACCGTTGCTTGCGTCAATCGGCCAGTGTCGTCTGAGACAACCCCAAGCCCCGTAGTGCTGTGCAGCTAAACCAAGCATGCTGTGCGCAGTACGAACAGCAGTGCGCATCAGTACTTATATGTTTACATGTGCTTTCGTAACTTCCAATGTTTGTCCCATAATTCTTATTGCTTTGTAAAGAATGTGCCCTAAATTTAAGCGCAGATCGCTCGTTCGGCTAGTTTGTAAGCTCTACCTAATTTGCGTCTGCTTCTGCCGGCCTCCGCCAATCGCAGAGCTGGCTCGAATGACATCATAGATTCTGTTGCGGGAAATGAGCTGGTGGGTCGCATGGCCATTCCCTTTTTTCGTAATTATGTAGCTTATTTGAGCGAAGTTTACGTTAAAAGTGGTGTCAGTATGATTCTAACGAGGCAATCTTTTGAATGAACCAAACTTGTGTTTTCTCTTCATGGCTCCTTTAAAAGAGGCCGCGTTTCAGCTGGCTCTCCGTGCAATGCACCCGCAAAAGACGATAAGTCGCGCTTGCAGAGTGGAGTACGAAAACGTCGAACAAAACAACGAGTTCACTCTGGCCTTGCTCAACATCAGTTCACTGAAATGACATGCCGCCAACTTCATACACGACGCCACAACGATACGTAAACTCAACTTTGTGTCCGTCAGTGATCGTCTACCAGAGCTTCGCCATTCAAGTCTTGCACAGGAGTGCAAGCTTTCCTGATTTTAAAGCAAAGCTTTATACCTCCACCCCACATGGACTTTTTCACGACCGTTGGTGTCAACAGAAAACTCCCACGAACAAATAAAATAAGTACTGGCGCCGCCAGGAATCGAACCTGGAGAGAGAGCGAAAACATTTTATTGAGCATCTCCTTAGGTCAGGGGATATTCGTGGCCACAGGCATGAACCTGGAACGAATAGAGTAACGTAGCGAGAGCCCGTTGTTTTACCCATTAAGCTAAAAGCCCACGCGGATACGGGGAAGACAGGCAGTGCGCTCACCAAACACATCTACGGGTTTACCCCCCTGCGTTCTCGCTGAATGCCACGTGATAGCGTCACGCGACCTCTCACGGCGCTGTGTGCTCCGCCCACGGCACGTGTAGCACGCCTTGCGCATGCACTAAGAGTTGCAAAAATTAAAGAAAGCTCACACCAACGCATGGCTTATCACTTCCCCTCCGTCTCTGCCGCCGATCTCGTCGCCTACGTCGGCGGCGGCAGAGACGGACAAGTGAGATCTACTAACACCAGGTTTGAGCTTCGCTTCATTTAAAAAAAAAGGGTTTCCACTCATGTGCTTCACTAATACAACTGAACCATCCACCGCTCATGAATCATGCATTCATTTAACCTTAGGAAAGAATATCTCTTTGAAGTAATAAAGGGTGGGGTTAAGTGCACTTCACTTGTCTCTGGTTTCACTATCTGTGGAGCCACGTGAATGAATTCAAAACACGTCGCATGGGTAATCGTTGTAGGTGTAGTTTAGACATTTGCTTTCCAGCCACATTCACAGGGTGGATTTGCGCGCATTTTTTTAAATTCTTTGAGCCATAGACCATTTTGTGAACCATCCAACAGCAATTTGTGTGCCGGGACGTCGGATTTTAGACCTGCACAGTTAACTAATGCATTAAAAAAGTGCTAGGAAAGATGGCACCCAGTTCATAACTCAAAACTGCTAATAACACCGCGCGAACGTGTGGCCATCGATACGTGTACCGAAGCCTGCTGTCTGCTGATAGCCCCCGGCGTGACGAGCGAGATTAGTGAACGGCGCTGAGGCAGCTAGGCATGGGAAAGATATTGCGGGCCCTTCCGCGTTTTGGAGGGCAAGGTTCGGCCTAAGCAGTCCCTCATCGCGACTGAGGCCAACACCTCATCTGTAAAGCGCCCACTCTTGTGGTTTTGCGTCGCCGTCGGTCTCGTTGTAACCGAGCAAACGAAGATGACACCTAAGATAGACGAGATAAAGCGATCAGGAGAGCGGAGGAGGAAAGTATGGAGAAAGTGTGACGGGTAGGACGATATGCCGAGGCGGTGCGAGACATGCTCCCCGGCGGTGACGCGATATGAGCGAACACCATAGTATAGTGCGTGCCGTCATGCGTTCGCTGATGAGGCGCTCACTTCCTTTGACACAACAGGTATGCGGCGTCACCGAGAAGACTGTAGTACGCGCTGCGCTTATATTTCGCATTAGGGAGTACCGCAATCGTCAGCCAATTTTTTTATTTGTCTTAGGCAGATAACCAGAGAAGTTTTGATCTCGTGCTTGGAACGGTTCTTTGGCAGAGACAGTCATTATCAGCGTCGTGAAGTTTCAGCGCGCATGATAAAGCATGCAAACTGGCGAGGACTCGTGTGCAGTGTGACGCTTTGAACGTCATTTTAACACCAAAGTGTTTTATTCTGAGATGCACGAATATTTCGTTGACGTCATATCCGTCACGAACTCTGGTACAACCTTGCAAGCGGCCTGTAAAGGGTGCATCCCTGCACACAGGGTCTTTTTGCGGAGAAGCACCCTTTAGTACTAAAGAGCACGTTATACTTAGGGTTGTTCGTTTTCGGGTTTTATATTTTAAAACGCAAGTGTTTTGCGCTGGGATACACCAAGATTTTACTGACGTCACATTCGTCATGGGAATGACGCCGGTACACCTTTGCCGAAGCGACCCGCCAGCAGGACGACCCGCCAGCAGGGGACGGCGGCTGGCTGCCGCAGCGCCGTCCCCGAATCTAGCTGGTAACGCCGATGGCTATCAGCAGGCTGCGCTGCGTGTATCGACGGCCATGTGTTCGTGCGTTGTTAACAATTTTGACCTCAGTATAGCGGTGAGCACGCTAAGGACGAACGCGGGAGCGCGTAACCGCCAGAACACCAAAGCAGCCTTTTGTGGGCTGCGCGAAACATCGCGCATGCACTGTGCGTGTTGAGCGAGACTATGCCATCAACATTGTGTCATCAATTACTGCATGAATGACTGAAATTATCATACGCTAGAAAATATTTCGGGGTGAGTGGTAATTGGTTCGTCAGCTCCAATGCAATACCGTGGGTTCGGTACGGCAGCGTAACGCGCCGGCCTGCTTCAAGCAGACTCAATTAAATATATCACGCAAATTTTAATATCAGTTTGTTTTTTGTAAGTATGAACGAAAAGCATTTCGAATGCACACAGATGCCCGCAATACAAGGCTTGTAGTTTATGCATGAAAGGCAATATAGGACAGAATTCTTCTCAATAACGGGTAATTTCTCCATTCCTATTTAAACTAGCGCAGTTTCCCGTTCTACTGAAGGTCATTTCCCCATCCCCGGTCATAACATATTCTAAACGAGATGATATGTGACTAGGTGAGGGTTGAAAAGAATGCCTCGTAGCCTCTAAGACGCTCACACTCGTCGCTGGCTGCGGCCGGAGCTGGTATGCACGTGGGTAAACACGTGCGCGCCAGCCTTTCAGAACCCTTGTTATCAAGAGCGGGTGGCAGTCTGCTTGCTGACGTAATTCGAACCGTAAGATGATAGAGAAAAGGCAGAGAGACACACACACGGTTTAGCAGAAAAGAAGGCGGCGGTGGTGGCGCTGGTAAAAACTTTGTTGATCCACAGCTTAATAAAAAGAGGTGCCGCTTGATTCGCGCCAAATGACAAAGAAGCGAAAGCGGCGAAAGCGAAGAAAGCGATGCACGGGGTGTTGTAGTAAAGCAACGGTTAATGAGTATCGCCAGGCTTTCGCCTTCAAATCACGTAAGCAGACTTAAGTGTCCCAAGGAATTTTTTAAAATTTCTGTAGATGCTTTGCCCTAGAAAGCTGGAGTCGGAGTGGATTTTCGTGAAGTTTGATCCTGACCGCGGTGGCTGCGTTTCGGATGGAAGGGAGGGCAAAAATGCCCGTATGTCAAGCTTTTGGAGCACGATAAAAATCCCCAAGTGGTCAAAATTAATCTGAAGCCCTCCACTACGGCGCGCCTCATAGCGCAGGCGTAGCTTCGGTCGTTAAACCCCCGATATTTGAATTTGAAAAAAAAAAAGGTGGATTTTCGAGAACCTCTTAGTTTTCTTCGCGTTGGTTCTCCCTCCCACTTGACCTTTGACGATGTTTTCGTATTTTCCAAGGACGTGTGCAATTTTTTCGTACTCTTCTCGGGCGTTGCGCTACACATTTGGACCAGGAGAACGAGCCTCGAAGGGGAACAAAATAATCCCGACTTAACTTACCTAAACCCGCCTTGTAGCTCCTCCCGCAAGGAACAAGTTATCGTGCGCCATGGGCAGGCAGGCGACTCCACTCTTACTCTAAAATTCGCAACGCAGCGAACCCAATCAAGAAAGCTGCATCCAATGCGGTACATCACTGACAGCTCAGCTTTTACCCTGGATTTGTCCCGTTAATGTGAATCTTCGAGACCGAATTCTAATTTCTATGAGGCTACTCAGTCCTCGTCATGTACCAAGAATGGGTTCACTCCTTCTGTCGCATGTAACTCGAGGCGGAAAAGACAACGCGTGCATTTGTTGCCTTAATAATCCATCCCGAAAAACCGAACCACGTAATTCCTGGGCCACAGCTTTGCATCCCCCCCCTCCAAATACTGCCCTCTAATCCTCCTTCCTCCTCAAGCTGTTTCAAGCGCGTGGCGTAAACTGAGAATTACACGAAAATAAACGTTTCAAACAAACTAACGAGCACACTATCGAACCACGCCTTGGCCAGCGTAACCATCAAGCTTCAAGCTATAACCTCTTACCACTGGTGAGAAATTCTCTAAACCCCGTAATGTCCACATGTGAATCGCAGCCCATCTCGCTGTGTTGCTCGTAGACAGCTGTGCTTGGAATGGAAAAGGGCTCCAAAATTCTTACGTTGTTGGCTACCGATAGATAGAGATTAAGGGGCGTAAAATTGGCGCCGAGCCGGTGGTCCATTGGCCTCATCGCCCGGCAGACCGCGAATTTCCCGCGCTCGTACTAAGGACCGCGCGGGTGCACAGAATGGGGAGCAGCAAGTTGCCTGAGCAGGGTCGTGCCCCTCGTGCGCCCGTTCTACGTTCACCACACCTGCCCAGCGGTTGTCAGAGTAACCTGGCAAGCTCTATAGAGTTGGGATGATGGAGTCGGCGCTGTCGGGTGCACCGAGCAAAGGGTGGATGTGAATGAACCGTCAGATTCCTACGTACTTTTGTTGCAGGCGGAGATGTTAACTCTTGATTGCGCTGGGTGCTATAAAATGGGATTGGGCGAAATGGTCCGCGAAGGGCGCCCTGGTGGTGCATACAGCTGGCGGTTTTCGTGATTAGAGCACTTAGTTACGTTACCCCTGCTGAATATTTTTGATTCTCATCACGTTCAGTATGCTCGAACGCGAGTGTGTGCCGTAGCGTGTACGCAGGCTGGAAAGTGGCGTCAATGACTCGTTCATCGCCACTGCGATACCATGCTGACTATGGCGGAATTTTCCCATATCCAAATGAAAGAGGATGTTTTGCCGTTCCTAGTTCCATCATCTCCACCTGCATCTAACTGTTTTCTGATGCTGGTTTAAATCGCTTTCGTTTTATTTGCGGTTTTCCCGCTATCTGACAGATGCGGGAGTGGCATATAAGCCGCAAGCCTATCTCTGTGCTTTTTCGCGATGGGTGCTGTTGGACTCTAGTAACCGAGAAATGTCTGTTCAAAATGTGCGCATCAGTGAGGAGGCAGCAAATAATCACCTACGTATAGTCAGATTGCGAGGAATAGGTAGTTGCGAGCAAACAAACAGTGTGTTCGCCGATGCCGGAATGTCAAAACTTTTTTCTTTGCACTCGATGCTGGAATGTCAAAACGAGGGTGTCGAACCGGAACTGAACCTAAGCGGAAACCATAACCGTACTGTTATTTCTGCCG